>NC_046187.1:35622734-35922734 GCF_011004875.1 Balearica regulorum gibbericeps | reverse complement strand
ACAAACTTGTCCAGTGTGAGTCTTTCCCACAGGCTGCAGTTCTTCACCAACTGCTCCAGCGTGGGTCCCCCACAGGGTCACAAGTCCTGCCAGCAAACCTGCTCCAGTGTGAGCTCCCCTCTCCACAGGTCCACAAGTCCTGCCAGGAGCTTGCTCCAGCATGGGCTTCCCACAGGGTCACAGCCTCCTTCGAGTATATCCACCTGCTCCAGCATGGGGTCCTCCATGGGCTGCAGGTGCTCCACCATTAACCTCCATGGGCTGCAAGGGGACAGCCTGCCTCACCACGGTCTTCTCCACAGGCTGCAGGGGGATCTCTGCTCTGGCACCTGGACCACCTCCTCCCCCTCCTTCACTGACCTTGGTGTCTGCAGAGTTGTTCCTCTCGCACCTTCTCACTCCTCCCTCCCAGTTGCTGTTGCACAGCAATTTTTTTTTTCTCCCTTCTTAACTATGTTTTCCCAGAGGCACTACTGCTGTCGCTGATGGGCTTAGCCTTGGTGGGTCCATCTTGGAGCCAGCTGGCATTGGCTCTATCAGACACAGGAGAAGCTTCTAGCAGCTTCTTGCAGAAGCCACCCCTGTAACTCCCTCACTACCAAAACCTTGCCATGCATACCCAATACAACTGTTAAGACTGTGGATGTAGAAATGGGAGTACTTGAAGGACATGAACCCTGCCATCTCCTTTTAGCTGCTGATGTGATGTTCCTGTGTCTGGAGCCGCTCGGCAGAGTTTGGTCACTCTCAGCTTAACCTTAGAAGTGATGGACCTACTGTTGAGGAGAGGGGAAAAAAAAAAAAAGAAAAAAGCATTGTTAGCTTTTTTTTTTCCTTCCCTACAGACTTATTTGTCAATCTGTTTGGACATGTAGATATAAGTGAATATTTTTTGTGCCTGGTTGGGAAGGAATGTGAGGTTAGTGAAAGTACGTGTTAATTTAAGAGGTTTGATTTGTGGAACAGCAAATGGAGGTGCTGTGAAGAGTGAATGTAGGAGCAAAGGTCCTTGAAAGCTTCCTGCTTCCTTTGGGTCAGAACAGAATTTTGCAGAGGGAAATTCTTGTATTCACAATACACGTATTAAAAAGTGGAGTTTGTGAACGGTTTTTGTGGACTGTTGTGTTGGCTGGTTCATCTCTTCAGTCATTCATAGCAGAAAATTTGGTGGAAATGCTTTTCCTGCAGTGCTGGTCCCAGGAGCAGCGATCACAGCATGGGTTTTGGGGAAGCATGTTCAAAGTTAGAATCATTAACCTCATTTGGCCATCCCACTGAAGAACAGCTTGAATAGCACTATACTTTGTAGTGCTGCGAAATGGAGTTTCCGTCACTTTTCTCAGCCCTTTCACTAATACAGTATGAATGTGTGGAGTGTCTGGGGGACGACAGATGCCTTCCTGCTATAATCCTTTAAAGTTACCTCACTTTTTCTTTTTTATGACCAACTTGATTTCAAGGAAGCAGAAATTTAACAAAAGCTTATTGAACAGAATTAAACTCTTCATGTGTTTAATGAAGCGTAGTTTACTATAGCTGCCTCCCTAAGCCAGTTTGTTTTGTCTACCTTTTGGAGTGCTACCCTGTAAAGAAATCTAACACTTTGCAGTTTCCTGTTATTCATTTCATTTAACTTTGGCTATAAATTACCTTTGGCTCTATTACAAAGCTTTCAGAAGATAATCAGAAGAAAACAAGAGTCAGGAAGAAATAATACCGATTTGTTTTTATTCTATAAATCTGCTTTACTGCCAGCTAGCTGGGCACAGTGTAGGAAAAAAAAAGGAGTCCAAAGAGCTATACGATTTCTGGTTGGCCGTGCACTGGCGTTAATTTAGTACGGTCAGTCTGGAGGGCTTCCCCAACCACTACCACCAAGTCCTCCAAATTATCAAAGAGAATCTTTGTTACTTTATACTTTTATTATTTATATTTCTTTTATTGCCATTTTCATTTTTCTTCAGCCCTGTTTTCTGTACTTTCAGTGCCTTTGAGAAGTGGTGTGTTTACTGATTTATTGATTATTCCTAACATTGCCTGGAGAATCGTAAAGTTTGCAGTACAGTACACTTACTTTACAATGTATCATTGTTATCTAAGGACCTGTCCTTGTAGAAATTAACCTATGAGAGTAGTATCATAACAATTGCCAGCAGTAAATGTTTGTGGTGGTAGGCATTAAATTAGATATGATATAAGCAATTGGAGGAAATACAATAAATGGGATGAGACAGAGGAGATAAGTTCAAGAAACTGGTTCAGCCATTGAGTTTTGTAGATGCTTCACTGCGAATCTACTGGATTTGAACAGACACTTTGGTCACTGCTAGAGGCTATATGAAATAATAAGTTGATATCTGCCTGTAATGTCACTTTCCAATTTCTCAACAAAAATTTGAGCATAAAAAGATGACAGCTTATGCAAACTAAGATTTTTTTCTTAGTTATTTTTTTCCCCATTTCAGCTCAAGAAGCTGCACACTTAATGAAACAACAGAGAGAAATAGACCTCTTTTGTCTCCTTTCACATGCTTTTACATGCAACCAAATGATCTCTTTTTGTATTCAGGCCCAGTTACATGCAAAAGCCATGCAGAGAATGAGCAGAAAAATATAACAACTTTAAAATAAAGGAAAAGCATAATTAGATCACATTACATTAAAAAAAATCACTAATATATTTGTTCTTTTGAGTGGAATTGGAGCAGTAGCGGGAGAGGCCAAGTTAGGTATATTTGTTTCTTCTGCAGTCTTACTGATACCCCTTTATACAACCAGCCTTTACGGAATGTCTTTGTATCGTTATGTAGGTAAGAGTCTTTTGCCTGGTGCAGCCAATACAATAGTACTTTTGTTTCATTAAAACATTTCTATAGCACATACAACACTTTTGAATTCCATACAATGTGGAACTTGTCCTCTTTGTCCTAGCTGCAAATGTTTGATGAACGTGTCTGCATCAGTTTTAAGCAGCATGCTCTGGGACATTGTCAGTACAAGGAGCACCTCATTTCTTGCAACTTGCACTAAGTCTATTGTTTCCAGAGAAAGAGTTATATCCACTAAGAATACCTTTTTGGCACACTTCCAGAATAACTTTAGAACCCTGATGAGTGTGTTGGTTGGCAAAACTGGTCACAATTCTGAATCAAAACATGTTGTTTATTTAAAAAATGTGTGAGATTTAATGTTGAGGCTTCTGTTCACTTTTGTGTTGAATGTATGTAGCAAAACCTGTGTTTGAAATTCCAGAAATGTATTCCTGAGTTTATAAAGGAGACCTTCTGGGGGTACACATTTTATTACACTTATCTTTCTGCACTGTAAATTCTCTTCCAGCTAGTTAAATTTGTGAAGCAGATTTGATCATTTCAAAGCTGTTGTATTTTGTTAATAATTTTTTAGCAGTTTCTTTACTATTTAAGAGAACTTTACAAAATATCTTGCAGGATGTCCATGCATGTTGCTGCATAAGATAGCATCATCTTAAATGGGAATGACTGTCTCGTAATTGCAGTTTAAAAAGTTGGCTTTCTATGACACATCTTTTTCTAAATTTCTAAGCATTTGGTCCTATCCTGTAAATCCTGTTTGTGCAAAATTTAAGCAGAATGCTGTCAGTACAGGAAATACCATTCTACTGTCATTCACATATCATAAACAACACCTACATTTCTTATCTGAGATATATTTACTAATTACTTCATATAGAGAATTGTACAGTATACCCCTAATATATGAAAGTCAAGTCTTTCCCTCTCACAAAGATTGAGAGAGAGATTTAGGGAAAAAAATCAGCCCTCATCTTTGCTGGGAATGATAAAAACTTCAATTTATAGTAAACAACCTTATAGTTATTTTTTTAAAATATCATAATTACTGAGATTTTTAAAAAGTACTTATATATTTGTTTGGCCCTTTTCCCCTAAGAAGCCTTTACACTTTAATGGTAATTTTTTGTAATTTTTTTTAGATGTAAGTACTCAATGTTCTTACTGGAAGTGCTTAAACTGGCAGCTAGTTATAACATCTGTGTTGGTGTTAACATTTTGTGTATGGTACATGTGAGCATGCTTTTGTATCCTTAGTTCATTTGCAAAAACTGAATCAAAATTGTGTAGAGTTATAGAGCAGGGGAGAGTTTGGTTCCAACTTCTTTGAAAAGAAGGTGACCCTAAATTTTTTGCTTAAAGCATGTGTGTGTCTTAGGGGTTTACTACTCTTGGGAAAAAACCACCCCAAAACCAAAACACCTTTATTTTGGGAAAACAGGACTTGCGGGTTTTTTGATAAGTAAAGTTCTGCTAAAGACTAGATTTCTTTCATGAACATATAGTTCCAGCAGATTATCCTTAGTATGGGCAAAAGTTGAGAGATTTTATAAATTTTTTTTATTATGTAAGTAATACTGTTCCATGCATCAGAAAATACTTTGCTTTCCATTCTGCTCATGCCTGTGGACTGAGAAATGGATATGCTTCATCCCATTCCTGAAAAGAAACTGCATTTGATTGTTGCTAGTGCATATCATTAATACATGGGCATACATTTTCTATGTATATACAGCAATTACAACTTTTTATTGCTGATAAGGATAAAAGAATCAGTACAAGGTACATGGCCTTTTTGATACCTTGACTTTGGGGATTCACTAGTTCAATTCCTTGTATGTGGGTTTTAGATTTGCCTGTTAGAAAATGTGTCTTGTTCTTTTTGTAGTGAAGTTATTCTAATGTTTTAGGATAACACATAAGTTATCAACAAGTTTTATATTTTGTTGTATTGTTTTGCGTGCAGGAATTTTATAACTTGAAGTTGAAACTTTACAGGATTAAGATTAATGTCAAAGGTAATCTAGATCTATATTAATTTTAAAACTATTTTTCTCAGTAGTTCCACACACACAAGAAAAGTAGCATTTCTGAATGGTTCTTTGTATTCTGGATTACCCTCAGCGCTCCAGTGCTTATCATAAAAGAGTACACAGGAAAAGTACACAAGAAAAGATCTGGTCTTACATACCACTGCTTACTTAACCACCAAATATTGCAGATCTCTGTCCACGGGCCTGGAGCACTGAGTTTGTTAGGAGCCAGCCTGCATCTGCCTGGAGGTAATGGTAACATGTGCTGCAGAATGCAGGTCAAGAACAGACTTCAAGTGCAACCATGCTTGAGGTTCTGTGTTTGGACTATTTGGAGTCTGAAGAAATCAGCTGTGTTTTATTGATTAGTATGACAAGTCCATTTGTAGTCTTTGGACTTGCAATTCAACTGCTTTTCGGCTTCGCTGAATCATAATGGAGCTGTTGCATGCCAGCTATCCTGGACTCATACAGTAACTTAGGAGGGGAACTCTGGAGGTCACCTCATCCAGCCTCCTCCTTGCAGCAAGGCTAAGTTAGGTGAGGCTGCTCAGGGTCCTACCCAGCTGAATTTTGAAAGTCTATAAGGATGGAGATTCACAGCCAGCCTGGGAGCCTGTCCCGGTGCTTGACCACACTGTGTGAAGGCTCGTCATCCCTATGCTCAGTCAGACCTTACCTTGCTGCAGCTTGTAACCACTGGCTTTTGTCCTATTACTTGTGCCCTGAGGCAGACTGTCTCCACTATGACCCACCACTTTAGGTGATGGAAGACTGCTATGAGATGCATCCTTGGCTTTCTCTTCTCCAGGCTAAACAAACCCAGATCCTTCAGTGTTTCCTCCTGCATCATTTTCTGCAAACGCTTGAGCACTTTGGGTGGCCCTCTGCTGAACTGCCTCCAGTTTGTCCGCGTCTCTCATGCTGGGCACAGGTCTCTTGATGCAGCCTCAGGGGTGATCAGTTCCATCATCTGGTGGCTTGTGCAGCCGGGTGTGTGTTTAGCCCTCGTTGCCGCAAGGGTGCACTGCTGACTTGTTCATTTTGCAGCCCACCAGGACCCCCAGGACCTTCCCCACAGAGCTGCCACCTTATCAGCGGCCGCCCCAGCTTGCCCGGGTCTCTGCAGACCACTGCATTTCCCTCCGCTGACCTTCCACAGGCTCCTGAGGGGCTGCTCCTGCAGCCCGTGGAGATTGATCCCTCTGCGCAGCAGCCTTGCCCTCCAGCCTGTCCACAGTGTCCCCCTCTTTCTTCTCACTTTCAGACATCTTGAGTTTGTGCTGCTTCCTTTTGCCTAGGTTGCAGGTAAAATTATTGCACTGTATCAGGCCTGATATAAACTCCTTCAAACCACTGACCGCTGCCTTTTGATCCTGATGATCCAGCCAGTTTTCACTCACCTTGTAGCGCACCCATCCAGTCCATATCTCCTCAGCGTGGCTATGAGGAGAAGTGATGGGATATTTGATGTTGGGGAGTGTTGAAAGCCTTGCTAAAGTCAATGTCAAAGAAATGGGCTGCTGTCCGCTCATCCACAGAGCCAGCCATCTCATCATAGAAGATGGGTTGCTCAAGACCAAATAAGTGGTGGCTTCTGTATGTCACCTCCTTGCTCTTCTGCCTGCACCTTCTGCTCTTCTGTTAGGATTTGCTCTGTTTGCTTCCTGGGAATTGAACTGAGACTGACCACCATTCCCTGGATTCTCCTCCTGGCCTTTTTTTTTTTTTTTTTTTTTTGCATAATAATCTTAATGTTCTGTTTTTGATCACAGCTGAAGTTTGACCTGATAGTTTCAAAGGGTCTCCATAGTGATACCAATGCTTTGTTCCTGAGTGGACCTCGGTGCTTGCTGCAGATGCAGTTTTATCAGTTGTTATTGTGAACTCTTCTCTCGGTTTCTCATGTTTGTTTGCTTTTTCAGTGTGTTTGGGGTTTTTTTGAGCTGACCGTTCTAATGAACTTATTTGTTGTTTCAGTTTTCTGCTAATTCCTAAATTCACTAATACACCAGCAACAGTAGTCCCAGCACTATTTTTTGAGGGACTACATTGATTCTCTCTTAATTAAAAAAAAAAAAACAACAAAACAACCATCACCAAACAAAAAAACCATACAAAACAAAACATCCTCAAAATACATACCTGCCTTTCATTTTCTGTATTTTACCAGTTATTAGTCTTTGGGGCAACCACTTCTGACCTAAGGCACTCTTATAAATGTCATCTAAAAATAATAAAAAATAAAGGTTTCTACATAAATTCTATTAAAACAAAAATTTCCATTAAAAACACTTTACTCATTTATGTGCATGCTTTTTTGTGTAGATATAAATTTACTTGTATGATTTCATTGACCTTTGTGGTACTAACTGCAGTCTTTAACATTAAGCACATGAATAAGTGTTTTCAAAATTGAGGTTGTAAATAATAAGCTGTTTCACAGGGAGAAATGTGTCTCATTGATGTGGTTTTTTGTTTGTTTGTTTTTTGAGGGATTTTGTAAATTTACAGTTCACATAAATAACTTAGTCACCATTAACATACCAAGGCATTGCAACACTGTTTTCTTATTTCAGAACGATCAAAATTAAGAGTGCAGAATAACCTTCAAAGAACAAAAACCTGCACTGCCTTTTGCTCATGCTGACTTTAGAGAAGTAAGACCTGCAAATGAGGATCCCCTACTAAATGCCAGACTTCCCCCAGCTGCCGCACCCGTCAATATTAATTTTGGTTCCTTTCAAAGACATAGTTGGGTGTTTTACATAAAATAAGTGAAACATTTCCAGTAATATTTTTGATATTTTTGCTCTAACTGTTCTTTGTCTATGTTTTGGTCTCCTTGTAATTGTTATCTCATACTGGAGATGTTACATTATTGATTTGCCTTTAAAGAGTCTGATGCTGGGCTGCGGGTGGAAGCGCAATCTGCCTCGTGTACCACTGGCCACTTTGGGAAATGGCAGTTCTGCTCTCGTGCGGCCTCCTGGAGACCGTATGTTAGATGATGTTTTCATGTTGTCCAGATAGCTTGCTAATTCTGATCTTGACTGTTAACCTGTGCTGGCTTATAAATGCCTGCCAGAAATCTGAGCAAAGCAGCATCAGGAATGTTGAAGTAAGATGAGCAGATTTTGTAGCAATGAGCGCATAATTGCTGGAAGGTCAAACTAAACTTCACTCGAGTTGAAGGGGAAAGAGGAGGAGGAATAGAAGGCGAGCTCTTTCACAGCCAGGGTGTTGTCATTAACCTTTCTTTTTGTTGCCCTCTCTTTGTATAACAGGCTCATTAAAAATAATTGCTAATTAATGACTCTTGTAAATCAGGTGCACTCAAATTCTTATTCTGTATATTTATGTACTGATTCTCAAAGATAACATCCAGCATTATACCAGCCCTTAGAATGGGGTAGTAGTAGCCAGCACCATTATTAGCTGGTAGTCTTAAGTTTTTGGGTTTTTTAAAGCAATTGACCAGACTTCCCAAGAAACAACCTAAAACTGAGTGCTGCACCTCTTACATCTGGCATTCATTCTGCCAGCCCAGTTCCAGTTACAACAAAGTGGATTATACTGTTATTTCCTTTTGTATTGAGGAGAACAACAACTATGAAAGTGCCGCCTTTACATAAGATATTAACATCCATTCAGTCATGTCCTGATGTGTTGAAAACTGAGATCTGTGCTGTTTTTAATGCAAACTCCTGTGGTGCTTAAATTCTGGCATTAGACTCTGACATTCAGGTCCTCTCTAGACATTATTTCTGATAGTCTTTGGAGAATCTTTTGTAGAGAATTAGATGTTTTTTTCTTAAAATTATGCTTACAAGTGAGGCAGAAAAAGTAGGTAGAATAAAGTGTTCTTACATAAAACTAGAAGTTCTGTTGGCATTAACTTGAATAATTGAAGAACTCAAATTTTTCAGAGTTGGAACTGGTAAGATAAGGTTGGGATGCATATAATCTGCAAGATCTAATTTTCAGTTGTGTATTTGTTTAGAACTTTAATATATATACAGTATTGATTTTAATTTATTCTGCCACCTAACTACACATTAATTTCATCTGAAGGCTGGAGACTTACTAGACAAAACCCAATCTGCCTTGTGTCACCTCTAAGCACGGAACCTTTTCGTAGTGGAAATATTGCTTTGGTCAGAAGTAGGATTTCATATAGAAAATAACAATTTTTTTAATGCCGTTGAGCCAGCCGGTAGGACCAGGACTATAAGAACTTCTGAATAATGCCATCTGGCGCTCCTGAAGTCTGCCTCAGAAGTATTTGGCAGTTGACTTCATCAGGTCATTATGTCATTCTCAGATCAGTAGAGTGGAAGAAAATTGGGCTTCCTCCAAAATTCTGTCTTTCAATTTGGAAATAGTATTTCTATCTGTTGCTTTTTTTTTCCCCCAGAACTAGTAAAGTAGGATAAAACTTTGTCAGATGTGCCTGCCACTCTGGTATAAGCTTGGCAAATATGTAAGGATGGATTTTTAAAAATGTTTTCCCCTTGAACATGGTGACATGCACAATAAATTATGGTCTTTGCAAGTGGAACACCATCTGAACATAATGCAAAAAAAAAAAAAAATTGTAGTGTAAATCTGTTTCTGGCTTTGGTAATTTTCACTCAGAAACAAGATTACAAGAAGAGATGGTGGTGGTTGCCCTCCCTTTGCCTTAACGGACTTGCATGGGATTTAAGAAACTGGTCAATTCCTGGCCCAAGGAGATTTCCCCAGGATTTCAAACATCTCCATTTTCCCATGAAGAAGGTAGCCCTTTGACCTCAATAGAAGTGCATAATGCTTAGCTCTAGGTCAAGCAGAAGCCCAAGTTTGGCCGCATAATGGAGCGCTCAGTGCCTCCCTTAGCAAGCTTTAGGCAGTGCCCTCCCCGTGGGGAAGGGCCACTCTTCAAAGCAGCCTGCTCTTCTCCACGGCCTTGAGCTTAGCAAAGGCATACTGGGGGGCTGTGGGCATCGTAACGCTTAAACCGACATGAGTCAAGTGAGTAATGCAAGATTGCTCATTCCAGGTTTGCATCATGGTGTTTACTCTGATTTTACCTAGTGTCTGATGTGCCTGGAGTGCCTGTGGGCAGGGAGCTGGTCTGCCCAGCTCACTACAGAGCCAGAGCACGTGCGGGAATTGCAGAAGGAGTTGGCTGAGGATGGATCCAGAGTAGTACAATACTACAGGGTTTAGAGCTAGAGTTTGTTTATCATCCATGGTCCAAGAAAGAAATCTTAATTTTTTTTTTTTTTTCCTTCCTTCTCTCCCCCCACATTTAGGGTACTTTTGAACTTGTGCTTTTTTTTGTGACTTGAAAGCTCGAAACAGATGAATTACTCCAGTATGCTTACTCTTGGAAGCTTCAGCTGCTGCAGAGCGAATGCCAGCCTGCCTGCTGATGGGCACATCTGTTATATTTTATCTGTTTTGTAATCCAAATCTTTCTGAGACTGTTTCTGTCCATATACAGTCAATCCAGTTGCGCCATTAGCATTTGAGTACAGATGGCAAGTGTGTTCATAATAACGTTCCTGACTGTAACTTGGATTCTGCGAGACAAAAGTTGAGTCTTACCATTTGTGAGCCATGCAAACACAGAATTATTTTATTTTGTTAGACTATGCTGGCCTTCAGGCAGATGTAGTCCGAAAAAATAGTTTGACTCTGAAGACTTTTTAAAGATGCTCCTAATTCAGCCTCTCTGCTATTCCTGAGGAGCGCATCCCACTAGACTGAATCATTATGAATAATGTGTTATTCTGAGAGTAGTCCCCAGGGAGATGGCAGAAGTTGTCTCTTCGTGCGTCATTTAAGTCTTGGTGAGAGTTGTAAGTTGAAAGAGTGATTACAGAAATTGGAGACCTCACAAATAGTAGTGAGAATAAATACTGGGGTAGTATTTAGACTGGAAAAGCTCTCAGATATTTTATACAGACTTTTTTTTTTTAAGTGTATTTACATAATACAGCTATCAAAAATTATGAATATTTACATATAGTCTGACAGAAAAAAGGAGGTAACAGCAGGATGTTAAAATCCTACTAGGTTACCCCCATTAGAGTGTAGGAACAGCACCAATGCAGAACAGGACATAAGTATCCTGTAATTAATCTTGAAAGTTTGGGGGGTTTTCTGCTGGGAACCATTTTTCAAAAAAATAAAAAAGTAAAAAAATACAAGTGATCTCTTTATCTGATAGTAATGCAGCCAAAAGAGAAATGACATTTGCTGTATGAAGTATCTACTGAGAGTAATTTGGGACTAGCAATAGACATTAGTTAACACTGTGAGTGCTGCTATGATGCTGACTAAATAGCACATGTTAAGTTTGGTTTAATTACTTTAGTACTAATTACAAGCTTCAACATAAGTGACTGATTGTGTGTCATTTACAGAGGAGACGAAAAGTGAAAACAAAATAATTAATTATGACGTAGACTTTTCATAGCTTGCACAGCTGTACTAAGAGAATGAAGACAGCTGCAAGAATAAGCTTTAAAAACAGTTTGTTTAGCTTGCCCGTTCCCTAACTCCACGCACATGGTAGCACGGAAGCACCTGGTACCAAAATGTTTCATCTTTGTATCTCACCAAAAAGCACTCACAGCACCTTCTTGGTGGCTGTAGAAGCACCCAGATAGTATTAAGTTAAATTAAATAAAGAAATCTTAAACACTTGTACACATGCATGTAGTAATCCTCCATTCTGTCACTGTAAGACATCTATGCTTATATGCATATATTAATATGCAATATTTCTAATTCTCAGAAATAGTTTTGTTTCTCTACATTTTTAGAGTTGTCAGTAACAGTGGTGGTTACACAGGAGGAGGAAAAAAGGTGAACTTGTAGGAAAAATGTCTAAAAACACCTTTCTGAAACAAAGACACAGTGAATAAGCTTTGGAGTGTTATTGTTTTATGAGCCATAACTTGAAGTTGTTTATGATAGGTAAAGGCTTTTTGATCCGTATTCTGCTGTTGACTAGATTTTTATCTTTCTAGAGTGATGAAAGTGGCTTAAATGAATCTGCTAAAAGAATGGAAAGAAAGTTGAGTGGGTTTTAATTTGGAAAATAGGGTTAATCTGCAGAAGGTAGGATAGTAGAAGTCTCCCTCTGTATAAACTGGTTAAAGAAAAAAGGCCTTTAACCTCTGCTCTTAAATATATGCTTTCTGCAGGAAACTTTTAATTTATTCATGTAAGTAGAAAACAACAAATGCGATGAGACTTGTACCTAAATTTTAAAGCTAAATTACTTATTAAAAGGTTTGTATTTATTTTCTTATTGATTCATTGGAGGAGTGAGGGAAGAAGGAGAAGTGATGGATGAAAATATTTTTTTAAATTACTCTCCCCCCCCAAAAAAAAAAAAAAGCCGAGACTTTTTCCCCAAACTGACTTTTTTTCCTACTCTTTCACTTCAACATTTTTCAAAATTTAAAGGAGGAGGAAATCATAACAATAATAAAATAAGAAGAAAGGGTAAAGCATCATCTCTGATATGTAAGAAATGTAAAAGCCCGCTTTTGGAAATGGAAGTGGAAAGTATGAGTAAGGGGATATGAAAGAGCATAATTTGGGGATAAAAAAAGGCCTTTTATTTAGGATGCATGTACTGAAACGTTTCAGTACTACTTAGCACTCCTGCAGTTGATACTGAATTGTCATGTCATGTAAAATGATGTTTTGTTGTCAAATATGAAGAATCAAAAAGCCTAGAATAATATGGAATGAAAATGATAAGTTATTTTTGCTAGTTAAAATTGGTGAATAATCACAAATACAGAATTTTATGGATATTGAGTTATGTGCTCACACTTCTGCTGTGTTTTTTGTGAAATATAATCATCAGTAAACCATTACACTACAAACTGAACTGGTGCCCATTTTGATAACCTCACTTGTACTTTAAGGTACAATCCAGTCTATAATCAATTATATTAAGTAGTTAGTACCTGTTAAGCAGTGTCCTGGAAGGGCACTACCCAGTTTTGCTGCTGTGGTGGGAAAATTAAGAACCCTCAATATCCGTGGAATAGTTTTCTCAGTAGAAAATCTTTGCAATCAACTGGTGCTGCAAACGCAAACAAACCCAGTAAAATTATGATCTGACACAGGAAAAAAGAAATAAGTTGAGACAATTTACATCTGCGTTCCTTGCACAGTCCTACTGCATGGAGACCCGTGGAAATGAGAAACTGTAGGTGGTTATTACCCTGGCTGGTTCAGCACTGCACTGTCAGCCTCTTTTTTTGTGCTTTGTGACACACATTATTCTTCTTAATTCATTGGAAGCATTTTTTTTTTCTTATATCCCAAGTAATCAAGAGATATATACTATCAAAGTTTTCTTTAATTCTCTGTCAGATCTTAGTCAGCCTTACAGTAGTAGGATACCGCAGTACTCCATTTGTAGAAATACTTTCAGTATTTTCTTCCTGTAATCTTAGACCAATTCTAAGTATTCAGAACTTCTCTGCAGCCTCATACTGAACAATTGGTTCACTGTTTCTTGCGTTCATGTTCACACCTTTATTATTCAGCTGTGTCAGACTGCACTCAGCTGCATATTTATGCTAAAATTCTGCAAGACTACCCCATAGAAAAAATGGGAACTGGTGATGCAGTTGGGCAGCTAGCTGTTGTTGTGTTACGGAGAGTGGCTGCATGATGCCTCCCTCAGAATTGCTCCTGGGTGCTAAGTGTGCTGCAGGCAGGTAGGTGATCCTTCCTGAGCTAGAGTTCAGACAGAACTGGGTGCTTTTCCCAGGACACAGTACATCCCCACAGGCGTCCTCACAAACATGATTATTTAGAATTAGGCATAGGATGCTTTTATGTATGCATATATATATATATGTAGATGTGTGTATGTATATGGGTATATATAAAAATAATATCTGTTTGGTCAAAGTAATTTACTGGGTTCTGCATCATAAATGGCAGAAAGTGTTTATTGGTTGCTTCCCATCAGTTCCTTGCAAAGACACCACTAGTCTGGGGACCAAGTCTGCTATAATGATGGATGATTAACATTTGGCAGCCTTGTAGGTAGTTAAAAAGGATTCCATAGTGCCTTTCAAAATGAAATTACTTAAAAGTGGACATTGTTGCTTTTTCTTCCATCTTCTTTGATGGGAATAGAATTATGACAGTATCATTTTGTATGTGAGTGTGGAAAAAAAAATTGGAGCAGTTTTTTACTATCTGGATATAGACTATCTAATATACCAGGTTTAATAGGATCATTTCATAACTTGTCGTCAGTTTACCTTATACTTCAGTGTTGGTCAAATATAATTTTTCATTGTATAACATGTATACAAACAGTAATATTTGATACTTCATATTCTACTCTACAAATCTGGTATTTGCATGATACTAAAATAAAACCCATCTATGTCTTTTTTTTTTTTCCTTCCTTTTCTATAAGCTGTGCTTAATATGGTGGTATTCTGTGCACATACTAATGCTTGAGTTTCATTTATTTTTGTTTGGTTTTTCTACTGTGATCAATCAATGTTTTCACTTAGTTTACCTAAAATGTGTGTTGTGACTAGAAATAATATGATTCTGTTTTAAAGCAACAGAATGGGAGAAAAATTAGGGCTTTAATTTTCTAGGAACTGCAGATTTAGATAACACTTTGAACCTTGGAAGAGGACAGATAATCAGCTCTTTTATACTGCTGTTATATGTGTATGGATCAAAATGAAGAAGTGAAATGCAATGAATAATGAATTTATAGGAAAAAAATAATGAAATTGATAAAATAGTACATTTTGTCATTGAACAAAGAATTTGGTGGCCAACTGCTATCGAAACTTAAGTCAAGAACTGAGTTTGTCTGGGGGTTCTTTTTGACTTTAGTTAACGAGGCATAGCGGCTGACAATTTTTTTTTCGGTGAACTGATCTCTGACTGACAGTATAAGCATTTTCTGTGTATAAGTAAAAGCACTGGAGGCTTAGATAGAAGCACATATTTGCAGCTGTTTTACATAACGTCTGGATTTCATCCATGTTACCAGCTGTAATGTACATGGAATAAAAGAGGGAAAGAGCAGATGAGAAGGATTCCAGTAGATTGTGTCATCAAATGACTATGGCTACTTTAAACATTCAGGTATTAATAGTGGTACACTACTCTGAATTTAAAGGGGAAAAAAAAAAAGGCAAACAGCTATGTGCTCCCACCCACAATAATAATAATAAATAACAATACAATAAAGAAGTTTTAATGGATTGCTGGTGTTCTGATGTTAAGGTAATAGTAAAATCTAGACTTGAATGGTGAACTGTTTAGTGCATTTGAAAAAAAGAAAAGCTGTTTCATGGGGTTTTTTTTAGCTTTGGAGGTCATTAAATGCTTTAGGTTAATTTTTTGCTTTGACTTAAGATAAATTTTGTTGTATTAAAGGTGTAAGTTTTTGTTATGTTAGCAATCTAAGACTGGTCTAGCCCAGACTGGTTGGTAATATGAGCCTGGTGAAAAGATAATTACATGCTCTGTTGAAAAAGGGGATGGTTCTCATCATCTTTCAGGATTTATCTCCACGAGTAGATAGACAAAGCAAGTATTTATTGTAAGTTGCTTTGTTTCATTTATATTTATACAAAAGGCCCATAAACTTGTTATTTTAACTCCTGCCTTTTCACATTGAGACACAATTATTTTGGCTTGTAACCAGAATTTGAATAAATATTATTAAAATGAAATTTCTAACACAGTAAGGAAATGGCTTTTTCTCTCCTCTTCTTACAGTAACTGTAAAAGTTAAAGCTTTAAAAGACGATTTAAACCCTGGGGCTATTTAATTGGGAATTGCTGATAAATATCAATGTTACTTGATATTTATGTGACATTATTTTCCAGTAGGACTAGCAGAAAAAAAAAAAATTGTCAAGGGAATTATTAGAATAGGAAACTTGAATAGACAGAACTAAACACCTTCCGTGAGTTCGAGAATATTGTCTTAATGAAAGATTTTGGGCTGAGCTGTGAGTAGATGTCCGGTTTGGCTGACTTCTTATCCCCAGTGAACACTGGGTGTTAGAGGTTGAGGAGTATTTACTGGGGGAAAGGCACATGTGTCTGTGAGTAAGGGAGTGTTTCTGTTATCGGCTTGAATATTCACAGCAATCGCAAGAAAAGCAAGTGATTTTGCAAATGGATAAAGCAGGTTTACTGTCGTCTGCAGGATGTACCAGAAAATGGAATGAAAACCAATTTTCCAACTGTTGGGGGTTGGAGGGAGTTGTATATGAAAAATTGCCAAAATAAAGAAAGAAACTGTGCTTCCAGCCCCTTTATTAATCTGTACTATTTTTACTTTACAAAGGTTACTTTGTTTCAATTGGGCTTTGGCCTAACATTTTCCTAGACCAGTCTCTAGAAGTAGTAAGGATAATAAGCAATGCTGGACAAAGTGCAAATGCAGACCCTTGTGGAAACTTCCAGTCCTTGTGGGAAGTCTCCCAAAGGAAATCCTACCAGTACAGCAAACGTCTGAAATGCCCTAATATACATTCATTCATTCTGTCTGTGATCTCACAGTGAAGTACCATTCTTTTAATAGATTAGATGGTTATGATGTGGCTGAGGAAAACTGCACCCAGAATAGCTGATTCATTCTGTTCTTGAGAGAATCAATACCTGTGTAAACAAGGTCTTCTGCTTACTCCATTTTGACCAGCAAACTTTAAGAAATTGCTTTTTACTAGCGTATGAAAAAGAAGATATTGACCAGAATATTTGTGGTTTTCTGATGGTATGCATATACGGTATCAGAAAGAGACAGGAACTACTTTAAAGCCAAATATCCCCTAGTGCACCTGGTGGCAGGCTTGACTCTAATAATGATGAAATCACAGCATCAGCAGCATGGTGCTGGGGTGGACTCCCCTCCCTCTCCCTAGGGAAGGGCCCCACTGTTGGGCTTCTCAGAGCTGCAGTAAACCCTGGGAGAATGATGGAGCAAATGGGAAATTAAACTTGTGGGAGGCGAGAGGGATACTTTCTGTGCTCCTGATGAATGGAATCGTTTGGGCTCCTGGTGGTGAGATCTTTAGCCGTTCTTTTTGTCACTCTTAAAGTCCATTTAACATCTCTCAAAGTCCCTGCTGAACTGAAGCACGTTTTTTTATGTTTCCACACCAAGACTGTGCCATGATTAGACTGGTTAATGCTGATCTGAGGATATCCATGGGACTGTAACCTGAAAAATCCTGGGGAATGTGCCAATATGAATACAGCCACATTTTGAATTTCTATCCTTAATTGTTTTTTTCTGCTAGTAATGATTCTAATGGTTTGGACTCATTTTAACATGGCTGTTAGCACTGTTGATTTCATGTATGCCTCTGATATTTGATAAATTTCACATCCATCTCTTCTGAAGTGGGCACAAAGACTTTCATCTTTATTAGTTTTAGGCCTGCAGCTGGTCTTCAAAGATATCAGAAACAGTTTCTGCTCTCCTCTTTCAATTTGAGGGAAACAAGAATCTTCCAGAGGCAAATCTGCATTCCCATGAGCTGAGAGCCTGTGATCACTTTAGCCTTCATCAGATTTGGCCAATTTCAAAATGAGATGATGACTTATTTTGTTGTTGTTTTTAATTATTTTCTCACTTGTGCTGTGAACTCCTTGGATCTTACAAGTAGATTTGATGTTACTTCCAGAAGAGCACTTAGCAGTAATTAGACATGCCATAAAAATTGAAAAGATTAGGGTGAGATCCTATTCCAAGATTATTTTTTTTTTTTTGTAAACCACAGAGTGAAATCTGAAAAGACTTTACAGACCACAGAGCTACTTCTGCTGAACTGTGAAGTAACAAATAATCTTAATTGATGGAAAAGCTTAAAGATTTTTTTTTCATCAGTTCTTCAATAAGTGCTTGTATATGGATTCATGTTGTTTGTCTTTGCAGCAATGCAACTTATAATGCCTTCTGTTCTTTGTCCAAGAATGTTTAAAAAGTTTAGGTTAAAGTTCTGTACATAGGGGTATCTTTCCACTTTGTAGATTCTAATAATAATATTAAAAAATATCAGTTCTTGTGTATTGGCATGTATATGCTGCTGCAGCATAGTCCATAAAGTGTTAGTCTAATTACTTTTAATAGAGAGCTAACTCCAGTATTCTCTAAAATAATGTTTTGGTGGAAATGAGGTTTGAAACCAGAGTCTGAGTAAAGTTAGTACCATATGAAGGAAAGTATATCTGTTAGCAAGTCTATATTTACTAGTTTTTAAATAGAAGTCCTATATTAAAGTGAAATATGTTTTTTTCATCCCATGCAGTCCAGCCGTTCTTCTTTTAACAGTGACACCTCAACTTAAAGGTTATTTTGAAAACTTTTCTCACTGCAGAGGAACTATTACACTTGCAGTGAAATCAACCGTTTCAGTAACATTTAGTTCTATGTGAATAGATAATACCATGAAATACCAATCCTCCTCCTCCTCTTTCTACTCTTCACCTTCTCATGCCCTAAGGCTTCCTGAAGACCTACACCTAAGTGAGGTGAACTTAAGACATCTCTGGATTTAAGAAATGAGTCTGAACCTTGCTTGAATTTTTATTATTTTTTTTAGCACCCTCAGGAAAATTGCATGTAATGCCTGTGTTTTAAAATAATCTTCTGAGAGAATAATGTTGTCAGAGGCTAACTTCATCATTCTGTCACTACAGAAACAAATTATGTTAATTTAAATTGTAACCAGCCAGAGTCAAATCAACTACTTCCCTCAAATCCAGTCAGTGAGGAGGGAGTCCTCAAACAGTAAAATCTCCAGTCATCAAGACAGGTTTACCAAGGACATAATTTAACTTGTCTGTTTTTGCAGAAGACCAAGACTATTCATTGTACTTAGTTCCTGAAATATTTTTAAAATATTAATATGCTCTATTAAAAAAAATAGCAATGGTAACAAGAACCCCTCCTCCCCCCAAATAATATGTTCTCAGTTGATTTTCACTCAGGAATCTTTGCTCTTTTATTCAACCTCAGAGGGTGGAGGCAGTCAACATTTGGCATCCATCACTTCATATTTCTTTGCTTTGATGTGCAGATAATACTTTACCTGTGGCATATTAAAATCTTAACTTCAAGCCTTCAGTTTCAAACAGCTGCTATAGTGCTTTGGACCTTTTTTTTAATTGTGCAAGATTTTTATAAAATAGACTTCAACTAAGGTGTCTAGAAATAAGAAGATAAGATTAACTTGGCTAGAAATTTCAATAAGTACTGAATTAACAAATTGCAGATTCATCTTAAACATTCTGTGTATAGAGAATTATTTTTCATGCAATGCTATGGTGGACTAAATAAATAAAACTACGGACCATCAAAGTTTGTAGACACTGATACTACTGAAATTCTGCAGAAGGGAACTGATTAGATATGAAAAATATTTACTTTCTTGAGCCATTGTGTGCTTGAGATACGCATGTTTAGCTACTGTAGACCATTTATCAGCAAGTGATTCAAATGCCCTATTAATTGTGGTGCTGGATTAGATTATGCATATATTAATTTTGTTCATTCTAATTTACATGACAGCATAAGCTTGAAGGCTTGATGTTCCTATCTTGTTTTGTTATTGGATTACTGGCTTCACCTACTAGTATTGAAACCATTGATAAATGCTTTGTGTTGGGAACACACTGGAATTCTTAAGCATAAAATTATAAAAGAAATGTGCATCAAGATGTGGTTATTTATAAAAGCTGTTCTCTTCTGTATAGTAACCTGCTGCTATGCACCAGAAAAATGCAGAGGCACAATTTCAGTTCATTGAGACTGACGTGATGTGAACTTTGAATTCAACCTGGGCAAACTACAGTTAACAAATGCAATTCTGTGCCTGTGAAATGAATAATTCCACCTTCCACCTCAAGGAGTTCAAGTGAGGATATAGACTCAGCCATAACTGGCATCAAAAACACTTTCTGAAAAATGTGTGAAGAGACTGTAAAGTGGTTTTCATCAAATATCCTGACCTAGCGTACAGTTGACCTAGGATAAATTATCAGTGAAGCAGCTCTTATTGATACATTACTGATTGGACAGATGGTCTTCCAATATCCAGATTGGGCAAGAGAGCGGTGCTATGGTGTGTCACCATTTGTTCTACCATTGAATCTTAAACAAAGCCGTGTTGTCTAAACTGAAGCCAGTCCCCTCAGGGCAGTCATCAAGCTGTGCTACTAAGACTAAGGGTCTGATTTCATTTTATATTGTTTGCTTGTTCTCCAGAAGCACAGGGGAATTATACAAAATTCATTTTAACCATGGATTTCCCCCAATCCTCCCATATGGGTTTTCCAAAGAATTGGAAGCATGCTGAAGAATGTTATGGATGGTTTGGCAAGGGTTAAAGTTTAAAAAAAAAGGTAAAGTGACAGATCTGGCTGAATACTGTTATTTCAGTACCAGGAGTTTGGCACAAACTTTGTAGTTTGTTTAGATCCCTCTGCGTTTTTGACAGTGAACTGAATGCCACATTGGGGTCATTCTTACTGTTACTCTTGCTCTATAGATAGAAGTAGTCCTACAAGTGCTGCAGTCACACCTTCAATTGTAGTGTACAAAACCCTGAAATCTTTGGTTTTCTTTTATGTCTCCTCTTATACAAATTCATCACTGTAATTTTCCGACAAAAAATGTTATATTTTCATGTAGCTAAGCAGTAATGTTTTTCAAAATTGTCTTGAACAACACTTTCTTCTCAGAACTTGAAATATGACAATCTTCATGAATGTTGGAATTGCTATCATTATAGCACTCTACTGTATGAAGAATTAAAAAAATAAAATCCATACAAATAGCAAAACAAAGTGCTTTAGGACATGTATTTCAAAAGATTAGGGTAGTGGTTTTATCTTCTTTTTTTTTTTTCTTTCTCTTGAAACGTAATCAGGATAGGATTGTATTTTTCATTCTGAATAACATGTAAAATGAGATGTAGCTGTTTAACACATACCGTATCCATAGAGTCTATTTATTCAGACTGAATTCCACATGGACCATGGATAATCTTTTTCCCAAATGTTTACTAGTATCTGCTCTTAACAAGTGCTGCACAATATAAACTGAAGGAACCATAAAGAAAAGGGGCATAATAAAATTAAGCCTTGCTTTTCAACAAAGTCTGACTTAAAATCAAGAAGTCAAATTTTCAAATGGGTCAGATTTTAAAGAACTTTTTTAAGGATGTGAATTACATGTATTTAAAAGCATACAAGGAGCCATAGCTAGTACTACAAAATGAGATACAAGCAGGTTTTATGAGATGACATTGAAACTAGTAGTTTTAACTCAGATGAAAAGAGATCCAGGCTTTGTTAATCATCTTGTATTTCAAACCACTCCGTGCTATGCACAGCCTGAAAAATCAGGGTACTACTGCTCTGTTTCCCTGTCCCTTCCTATCTCGCTCAGTATGTACAGTCTTTCAAGACAGACAAACTGACTGATACTGTGTGGGCATGTGTGTGGTCTCTAGTACTAACAAAGCTAATTTTGGGTATAGCTTGTAAGTGCTGTCATAATAAAATTGAAAACAAATTGGAAGGGCTGGGTTTGAGCATTTATATGTGACTTTTTCACATTCACTTGAGTTTCTGTTGTTGCCATGGATACTATTTTTAGTTATAATTTCTGTTGATGTTTGCATTAAAAATTTAATTAAGTTTTTTCTTAAAATAAAAAACCCAAACAACACACACACATTTTGAGTAGCAGAAGAATTGGAAAGATTATATATTTGAAAATATTCACTAACTTTTTTCCACCCAAACCTCCCAAACACATTAGATTTAAAAAATATTTTTCTTTATAAAGTAAATAAATTACTTTGTTATCGCTTAGTAGGTATAAATATCTCCAGCTAGGCAACCTTTTTCCTGGTTTACTGTTTGTTCTTGCTTCCTCTCTCAGCATTAAATCTTATAGCATGTCTTGTTGATCAATAATATTTTTCATGTATAGTAAATTGTAATTTTCCAAGGAGACTTGTGATTCCTCCTATCCCAGACAGTTTTAATCATGTGTTTGTTAAAACCTGGGTAAGTAGCTTTGAAAAGCTCATCCCTTTCTGAGCTTCATTATCATTGAGGACTACTCATTTTACCTGTTCATTATTAAATAAAACTGAACCTCCTACTGTTCTGCTCTTCTACAAGATACACCTGGAAAGTGTATCCAATGCTGTGTACCGTTAGGCTTTGTTTCAACTTTGACAGTTTTCAATATCCATTCACATCATTTTGTATAGAGGGACTTGTGAGTGCAGAATATGTAAAACGCTTCCCCCTTCTGCAGGGGAAGAGAAAATAGGATACAGAAAACATCAAAAACATTATGTAGTGGATTGATGCTCTGGAATGTAGCAGAAAAGACAAACGTTAAGAGAGGTCTTGTTGTAGGAAGATGAGGAAGTCTTGATGACCTCGTGCTGCTGATGTGTGAAGGTCAGGTATTTAGGCTGATTATATCTATTGTCTGCCCTTGATACTATTGATCGTGGAGCTGTTTACTACCTGCCAATCCTTGAAAAGGCAGAGGGAGTGATTTGTCCAGAATGGTGGCTTTTTCTTTTTCCTTTCCTTTCTTTTCCATTCTTTCTCCCTCCATCCATCCCCACTTAGGAACTAAAAAAAAATAAAAATAGTTCGACTAGTTAGATATTTTGTTATGGCAGCTTCTTGTCATCACAGTTCCAGATAGTACTTGTGCATTTAGAGACCATATTGTAAATGAATTGTAAATAATTTAAAGTGAAGAAAAAATAGGGATATAAACAGCTGTTCTTTTACTGTGCATTCAACAGGTATTTTTAGTTCTCTCTCATTCCTCCTGCCTGGTGAACTTTGAATGATTCTTCTACTATATCTAATACAGTAATGACATATAGATGAGAATCAAAAGCCTAGCTGTTACGCAAACCATATATGACTAAAGAAAAATAGTGAATAAGAATTATTGTGCTTTTGAAGAATTTTACTTCAGAAAATAACATTAAAAATTAAAACTTTGTGCATCGGTGATAGACCGATGTGCTTACTTTTTGCAGAAGTACAGATGTGGAATTACATTAGCTTCTCCGTTTTTTATTCTGCCTGTATTTGCCAAGGAGACACTTTTTATATCCAGTCTGTAATCTTTTAAATATGTATGCTTTTACAGTTATCAATACTGTTGCATTTCTGCATAGCAGTGCACCTACTAAAAATTCTGTTCTAACTGGGATTAACTATAATATAGTGCCTAGAAAACTTCCACAGCACTTTCTGCTGGAAATGTTATATTCTTATAGCCTCTTCATTTGTACTTCCAGCATATCTCATGATTCTGGATTATTTCATTATATATCTACATAGTTTTGAGTTGGAAGAAGCAGCCAGAATTTTCTTTCCTTAAGTGATGCCTTACCTGTCCAAGATGACTCGGGTCACTCAAGCTAGCAGTTTAGCAGAAGAGGATGGAGATAGGGAGCAGTTCTTGACTAGAGTCTATATGTTCTATGACAGCTACTTAATGTATCATATTGTTATTAGTAAAAAAACTGAAGCAAGAACAAATATGAAAAAATACGATCAAAAGGACCAGCTTGACATTTGTTTTGTCCGTAAAAGAAAAGAAGGATATTGCTATAATAAGTTTAATTGCTATTTGTCATATTGCAGAGCTCTTCGTTAGGTTTTGAATGACTGGAATGTATATTTATTATATGAATATGCAACATACTAATAGTCCCATTTTTTCAGGAAAATTATTGGCCAGTGACTGAAAAAAGCATATTATATTATTATCAGTCCATTATAAAATAATTATTCCAATAATAATTATTCTAATATAGATAGAATTCCTTTCATATCCAAGTCAGCAGGAGCTTTAATATTGATTCCAGTGCAGCCAAGACTTTACGTGTGGACATTGGAATAAATGCTTATTGAAACACTCTAGAATAATTAGATCTTAGAGCATGTGATAACACAAAAAAGTTACCTCATCTAACATTTAGCAAAAGGAATTCTTTATCTTGGCTAAAATGTAGCATTTATCTAGTTTTAAAAGATATTGAGAAGTTCAGGACTCAGACCACCTTCCAAAAGAGTTTGGTCTGAAAACAGATTTCAATACTTCTATTGCAAGAAGATTTACTGTGCACAAACCCCCCTGTTTAATTGCCATCCTCCTCTTTGAACAGAAGCCAGAGTACTAGGCAGAGGGCTGGCAGAATACTGGAAAGTTATAAAGCATAAACTTGTAAAGTAAAAGTATAAACTCATTTTTGTTTCTTGATGCAATTTGGAATCAAAGAAGGTTTGTTAGTGTATGATTAGTCATGATTATCTTCTGCAAGACATTAAGTCATGCAGTTGTTTGGAAACTATTAAATCTGTTGTTCTGCTCCATGCTCTGTTCTCCGATGATGTCTCCCCCCCCCCCCCCGCCTCTTTTTCTTCGTTTTGTCCTTCCCTGTTGGGCCAACTGCCAAAACTCAGGGTTCCTGAAGATCAATTATGAAAGCTCTTGCTTCTCTGCTCAGTGTGCAGTCCTTCATATAATGTTCTTTATATAGCTTCAGCAGAAAGACCTGTAGCCAGCAGTTAAATAGTGTAGGCTATTCAGTGCCTAAGGTAACAGTACAAGTTTGAACTCAAAATAGTAACTGAAGAAAAAAGGAATAGATTAAATTGTAGGATTTAAAAAAACAAATACAATCTTCTATACCTTCATCTTGAGTTGTGCGAACTGGAATTTTTTTATATGGCTTTTCAAGTGTGTGAGGTAAATATGTGTCAGAGGAAGGAGTAATCTAAACAAGTTGTAATATTTCTCCTACATGTTTCTAATTTACTTTACATCTGTATAATACTTTACATGTTTGTATTTGTTACATTTGCTAATTTAGGTATTAAGTACCTGTGTAAATTAGCAGATTTCTGGTTTGAAGTTAAATTTCTCATGTTGTGATAGTTGACAGGTCGTGTGTGTGTATATTATATGCTCGTGTGTGTGTGTATTACAGGTATGTTCACTTCTCTATATATTTATTTCTTACTAATACCTGAAGAATCATGTCAAGATTTCAAACAGGTAGCTGTATCAAAGCATAGAAGCTACTCAAAATGGCAAATCTGCAGAAGGCTAGATAAGTTTTGGAGATTTAACCCAGAAAAGCCACAAACCATACCACTCAGGAAAGCTATCTTAGGAGATAGATACAGCAAACCTCTACGAAATTTTCTTTGCTCACTACTTGCAAAGGTGATGATGAAAACAAACCTTGCGTGCTTCAAAAGCATTTCTTGTGGTACTTGAGGCATAATGGTTTGGAAGAACAGGCTGCTTGTTAAGTAGGTTGAGAATTGGCGGGACTGCCAGGCTGGACGGCTCACCACCTAGTTGTTGGCAGGCAGTGAGCGGAGGAGGAGGAGGAAGCCGGGCCTGTTTAGCCTGGGGAAGAGAAGGCTGTGGGGCAGTTTAATAGCAGGCCCCTGATGGCCTGAAGAGCAGTTGCAAGGGCGACCAACTTAAACTCTTCCTGGTAGCGGTGCAGAGTGTAAAACCAAAACAAACCCACAAACCCCCATGGCTAAAAATTGCAGTTTGAGAGGTGCAGATTGGATGTTAGGAGAAACATCTTACCTAGGGAGAGTGTGCAGCACTGGAACTGGTTTTCCCAAGGCCCTGTGGAGTTTCCATCCACGGGGGGTTTTGAGTGTCGGCTAGAAAATGCCAGCTCTCAAGCGGGTGGCCTGCTGTGGTGTGGGCAGGAATAGTAACCCAAGCAGGAGCTGGGGCTGGAGGTCTCAGAGGTCCCTTCAAAACAGCATTGCTATGATTTAGTGGCTTTGCCCTGATAGCCACTTTACATACGAAAGATATCAGAGCTATTTGTCTTCAATTTTCTGTCAGTAACAGACCATTTTCCACCTTTTCCTTTGTAGCCAGCAAAAGAGTTAAATTTCATTTTGACTGTTACATTGGGATAATAGCTAAGAAGTGGCTGGAGGCGACTGAACCAGAGACAGAGGACAGAAGGAGGTACCCTTGTATGCCTCCAGTTACTACTTCTGAAAGAGGGCTTACTGCTTTTTGAAAGTCTGGTGAAAGAGGAAGAAATGGCATGTTATGTTACATTTCAAAGAATTTCTTCTACAAAGTCTTGGTTTCTGTACATGTGTGGAGTGTAGTAAAAATTATATGGGAATGTTGTCAGGAAATCCTTTCGATTACTTTAATTAAAAAAACCTGCTTCCCTCTGAAGTTCTGTGGTAATGAACAAGTAGTTACTGTCATCTTTTGTTTCTGAGTTTTAAAGCAGAGGACTCACACATACTACAACATTACTGTATATCTGAAAAAGGTTTAATACTAATTTATAAATATTTAGAGTTGAAACTTTCCTTATGTTTGAATTTGGCTTTTTTTTTTTTTTTTTAAAGCAGTCATAACCACAAGTGAGCTAAAGCTGTTTCTGAAGGCCTAAAAGTGATTTTCATAATTAAGGGCTATTGAATGAAATACAACAAATAATATATTAGTAGTACATGATTAGCAGTACTCTCGTCTTGTCACAAAATTAGTGCGGGGTTGCAAAAAGTTTTAAAAATCAATTTTACCAGTGTTGAGTGATCTTTTATGTGAATCTGTGCCGAGGCCGTTACTCCACCTGTGGTGCTCGTCTCTTCTCCGGCAGCTCCTCGTCTGTCTCCTGAACTCTGTGATTGCTCTGTGATGACCCTTGCTAAAATGTAGTGATTACCATGTACTAAGAAAGAGGTATTTGCTATATTTAAAAAGTGTCAGTGCTGATCTTTGTGAAATGTGTTGTGCCCATGGGGGAAGAGACCTACTTTGAAGTAGGCAGGAATGAGCTTGTCTAGTCGGTGGGTTTAATTTCAGTTTACAGTGGCATCTGCTGATCTGTTTGGTGATACCGTGGTTTTTCATCTGCGTTACCACATCGGTGGAAGGGTTAGGCACTGCCGTGCATTCAGAATGCCTGGAATCTTGTAATTTTCAGGGGTAGACTTCCTCCACTGATAGATATATAAATCTGGTGATAGCATCTTGTACCACATCAAAGATGACTGCAGCGACTCATTCTTCAACTTCAGGCTCTGTTAAGTGTGTGCTGTTCTTTCCTAATAAGCATAACTGTGTCATATCCCTGGGTCAGTTTAGGGATTTTTCCCATCTAGTGTGCCCCATTTCCAGGACTTTCTCCTGCAGGTGATCTCACTTCCCCACCTTCTAACAAAGCTTTTTACTGGAGATGCAAATACATTGTTTTGGTCCTTGTCTGTCCCCGTTTCCCTGGTATGATATTGTTGCCTCGTAGCTGAGATGGTGCTTTGCCTACTTCAGTCCTTGCCTAAACTTCAGCATTGTTTAGTGTTCTCTGTACATTAATAATCTTTTTTTTGGGGGGGAAGGTGGGACAGGTGGTTGTTAATAGAAAGGCAGATAGATCACAGCAGTTTTGGAGTTATACAGCTGACTGCTGTAAATCCCAACATGTTACTCCCTTTTAATTGTAACTTGGACTGATTTATCCCTAAAATAAAGCCAGGAATTACAAAGTCCTTCCACAAAGAATAGAGACTATAGTCTCATCTTAACCACATTCAGGTAGCTGTGCTCTTCACACAATTTCCTCAAAAGAAATGTTCAGAACGTACATGAACTTGGTAGGAAAAGGCTAGCTTTTTGTGGTACAATGGTATGATTTATATAGAATGGATAAAAAGGAATATTGTGGCTTATCTGAAGACAAATAACAAGCTTCATTCTCTACTGACAGCAATTACTTGCCTTTGTAGTCATACAAAATAATTCTTTTGTAAGAGAAGAAATTCCACTGTGCGAGAGCAAATATTTGAAATGGAGCAAGTGTTGTGTGTGGGAATTTGATATGTTCATGGAACACTGTTTTGTGCTAAAGTAAATAGATATTTTTCCTTTACAAATGGAGGAGCTGAAGATACCGGAGATGCCACAACTTCTGTTCACTAAATTGTCTTATGTCTTTTCTTTGCCCCTTTTTATTGACTTCTCATTTGATATGCCTGGACTATTTAGAGTCCTTACTTGCTGTTGTTATTGTCCTGATGACACAAAAGAAAACATTGTCCTGTGTTGTGAAATAAAGCATGGTTTGTAATCCTGTGTGTGCTTTGACTAGAGTGTCATCAGACATCGCGCGTTGACACATTTGTCTGAAATGGTGGTCCTTTACATACTTTGGAAATAGCATTCTGGTGTACTAATCTCTGGGAAAGTCATTTTTATTATTGTTGGCTCCCGTGTTTAGCGTGCAGCTCTCAGCTGATATACTATACTATACGTTACGGAAAAATGCTTGTGACTCAGCTAACAAAAGCCTAATGAAATGTGGAATCTGTTTCTTGGGTCCTTTTTTGTACTTTTTTACTTATTACTGCATGCAGTCCCGTCTTATTTGTACATAAGGCAGTCAGTCCTCTGCAGGGCAAGACCACGCTCCCATCAGTTTTATATAAGCAGCAATTCCACTTAAAAGAAAATTTACCATTTTCATACCACAAGTAGAAGGCACCAGTCCATCAGAAGGCAAAAGTCCAACAGACTATAAATTACATTTAATTATAGATTAATTCTTTTAAAATAGCAGTGTTGTTTCTATGGCCTTCTTTTCTTGCAGTACATTCATTTAGCTGTCAGCCTTTACATGTAGCTATAATAAGGTACAATTACAGTGTATGTTTTCATTGTAGACTGAATCGTATGTCTTGCATAGCTTCAAATGAATGTTCTGCATAATGCTGGTTATAAAACAGTCAGAAAAATAAGGTAAAGTAACTGCAAGAGACAATGAATAGCTGAAAACAAAATAATATTAATAACTCTCCAGTACAAAACTGCAGGCTTATTTTGTTACAAATTTATTGATAGGTAGCTCTGAGAATTCCTATGATTTACTGACTGAAATGTCAAACCTGACTATATACAGGTTTTTAGAAGAAGTTAAAGAGAGTAAAAGTCATGCGCCATAGCATAAGGAGGGTTTTTTTCATTTGATGGAATTAAATTTCATAGTTTAGAGATCTCATCATTGTATGTCACAATGTTAAAATGTATCCAGATTAGGTCAATGGCTGGTTTTTGCAGCTAAATATCCTATGCAAGCAGATTCCAGCTGCTGAATGTGAATTCCTGTGAATATTGGGCACTTGAGAATGAAGTTTCTTGAGTTACTGTGAAGAGGGTTGTTGGGGGTCTGAAAGGCACAGCTGCTGCTCACCAAAGGAGTCCTTTCCTTTTGGTAACTCCTCGCAGTTATGAATTCATAACCTGAAGAGGTCTTTTCAATAGTTTCAGTGTTACTGTGTGCTTTAAAAATCAAATGCATTTGGCTTATTTCTTTTGAATTAACTTGCTGCCGCATTGTAAAACATTCATTTGATTTTACATGTGTTAGTCTAACAACACTGTGAGGAATTTTGAGGAATGCCCTCAACTGAGGCTTGTCAGTAAATGCCTAATTTCTTACACTTGGTGACTTTCCCAAGTTTCCCAAGTATGTCCCAGTTTCATTCCTGTAGCGGGATAACTTTGTTTTGATACAGCCCTCAGGAAGGAGGCAGCCATCAAAGTCCTTATCACTGGACTCAATAAGTGTTGGACAGCCTCCTTTTACAAGAAACAAAATTAAACCATCCCTTCTGTGGTAGGTGTGAGCAGACCTCTCCCTGTACCCTCGTGTGATCTCTGTGCATTCTGCAGTAATAGAGAAATGAAACCGTCAGCAGGCTGCATGATGTAGTCCCTTGGGCTGCCGGGCTTCTGTGAGGAGCCCAGTCTTGCATTCAAGTGTTTGCAGTCATATTTCTCTTATCTCCACTTGAACTTCTGTTCTGCTTTCTGAACAGCAGTTGAGGCTTGGGTTTGAATAACTTTTTGCCAGCAAAGTAATAATTACCACATTTGGGTTGTTCTTACTATATAGATTTTCCAAGCAGAAATTCCTTGCAAGATGAAGAAAAGCAAATAAACCAAAAGTGTCTTTATCTGTGCATAGTATACAAACGCTTCAGGAAAAGGAGAAGAAATAAGTATTGATGCATCTGTTTTCTCTCTTTACTATAGGTGTGCAGGATCCTCAGCATGAGAAGATAATTACTGTGACTACTAATGGAAGTATTCACAGCCCCAAGTTTCCACACACGTACCCACGCAATACTGTACTAGTGTGGAGATTAGTAGCAGTAGATGAAAATGTATGGATACAGCTTACTTTTGATGAAAGATTTGGGCTTGAGGACCCAGAAGATGACATTTGCAAGTAAGTTATTTTTCCTTTAACTTAGAAAAATCTAAAGGGAGGTGTGGGGGATGGGACAAAAGTGTTTCTCCCAGTTTTGCAAAAGTGTGACACCTGCATGTCAATATATTTATCAAATGCATCTTTTAAAGTATTAGTTTATGATTTTCTTTTGCAATGCTAGAGAAGGATTTCATACTCGAAAGCTTCAGGGTTCCTCCATTTTCCTTCTGCATTTAGTATCTGGGGCCACAGATACATTATGATACAAAAATGTGAAAAATTTATTCTCTCTCAAATAAAAGTTTTGACATCTGGGAAAATATACTTGACAGAAAGTTAGATGAACGAATGTCTAATTTTTACAGAGAAAATTTGGGTAAGCAGGTTCCCTGAAGTGGAATTCAGGTCACGACAGACAGTACAATATTCCTGTTCAAAAAAAAACCAACTCCACCCTACTGCACAATATTTTACTAGCCTTTAATGGTCAAGTTCTCAGTTTTCTATGAAAATTAGTACTTACAGTATTGCATTAACTGACATTCCTCAATGGTATTGTTTTTTCCCTGACTTTCCCTGACAGATAAGTACTCTGCCTGCTCAGTCACTGGCACAGGTTTCTGTAGGACCTGTGGAATCTGTATTTCCTTCCTACGACTTACAGCCAAAGGCTTCGTAGCTTGGGAGAGAAACGCCTGTGACACAACAGACATCACGATGGATGTAGTTCTGAACCAAGCCATCTGATTTGTTGTGGTTTGGATATTTTGTGAGGCAGTAGGGGCTGACATTGTATATGCTTCCTGTGGGTGGGTGAAAGGGGAGAGATCCTGTATCTGTCTGCCATCGTAGCAACACATCATAAAAAACCCCCAATGTGTGAATAGTGGTATGTTATCTGACCTCTTTTCAGTAAATTAAGTAACAGATAAAATATGTCATTTGAATGGCATATCCTCCTTTGATGTGTTCCTGGAGAGTTACTTCACACAAGATTTTTATTTCAAAGTATTTTTTGTTTTGTTTTTCTGTTTGGGGTTTTATTTTTTAGTACCTCATATACACATTTAATTTGATTCTTGCTTTCAGTTTTTCTAATTAGCTGATATATAGTTGTTTTCATATCTTGAATCAACTTTTGATAACAAATTTGAATTTCTTAGAGGCTACTTTTGCACTCATCCTTAATTTGGGAGCCAATGTTAATAAGAGATGGACAGATATTTTTCTTTCCTAATTCTGAAGGGCGTAATTGTCAAGGCCGTGTCAAATATAATTAAAATACTAAGTGTTATAAACATATGTTTGCTTAGATGAGTGCACTCCCTTTGCACAATAATTCTTTTCTTTAAATGAAAACTTAGCTTGCTTTTTCTTTTCTTTGCACATGGCAGAGTGAAGTGGCAAGTGAAAGAAAATCCAGGTAGGGTGACTCATTCGTCCACTTGCAAAGAAAAAAAGTAAGATAAGTTAAAATATTTTTAATATTATAACTAGAAGAGTATTTTAATGGGAGTACATTTATTTCAAGTAAACAATGTGCTGAACACAAAAGTACTGGTCAAATTAAGAAACAGTAATAAGTCACTCATAATCTTCATTTGGTCGTAATCTTATCATGCTTGTATTTGTGGAGGGATACCAGGAAGTTGTATGAATGCAATTCCTGATATGTGCACTTCTGAGGACCTATTGGGCTTTTTTGGTGTGCGAGATATGAACCTCTGAAAAAGAGAGTTATGTTGTTGTTTTAACCAAAAGAAAAAACATAGCTAGGATTCCTATGAAATTCAAATTCAGTAACAAACTCAGTAAAGAAAGAGAAAGTGTACCTTGTTTGTTGTGAAGGGGGTATTAATAATTGACAAGTTGAGGAAATAACTAAAACACGCTGTGTTTAACTATGTAAAACAATTCTACACAGGCCAAGTTAGTTACCAGTTATCAGAGTAATAGCTCTTTATAAGTAATGTCTTGTGTTTCTTATCTTTTATAGTTACTAATAAAATTATTTAATCTTTTTTCCCCAGTAACTTCTGTAGAAAAGCTAAAGGGTTTTTACTGACTGCATCCCATACTATTTATTACTCCACTGTGTTTCTGCCATCTTGAAACACACAAATCAGTGTTGTTGCTGTAGAGTACTCAACAGCTTCTCCTAAGGCAAGTTTACATGACAAAGGACAGAATAAAAAATGACATGAAATTTAATGTATTGTAACTCTATACCTTACAGTGACCTGATTCTTTAGTTCTGACCTATGGCTGAAGCTACATAAAAGCTGCAGCCCAGTAACGTTAGATTATGTATGCAACAGTGTACAGATTGTACCAGGATAATTTTCCCCCCCTTTTGTAGTGTATGAGAAGACCTCATGAGTTAACTGCAGTAGTCATTGTCACAGTTTTCACTTCCTCTACCTGCTGCTTAAGCTGCACATTCTGTGCAATGCCAGAGCTTTCTCCATCACTGCTGTGGGCTGTAACGCCCTGTAGTGTCAGCTCTCTGGGCTGATGAGAGAATATACTGGAGCATATTAATTTGAGATAATTGCCAAATTTTTAAATCTCATAGCAATTCAACTATTGCTCACACACAGGAAAAAACAAAACAAAACAAAAAAAACCCCCAAAACCTATCGTTCTATATGAGACTTTCTTGCTTAACACAGTTCTGTAACAGGAAAACAACGGTAGTGGTGAATGAGATGTCCCAGATGTATCCTGAAGCTATGGGAGGTTTTGCCTGTATCTGGCTGAACTGACCTCCACACCTGGATTTCTCCAAAGTCAGTTCTGACATTTCAAGCTATTCTGTGAAGTCTTTTCATCTAGAACGAATACTACATTTTACAGATACATTGAAGGTACCAGTCTATGCTCCACTTGAAATACTTTGCTGAATCTGAACCAGAGTGATCCTGCATTTCTTTTCTTAAACTCTGTTTTTACTTGCAATTCAACTTAGCAGTATTTGCTAAGGTACAGCATTTGGATTATAGCAAATTCTATGTTTGACCAGCCGTCCTAACCCAGCCTCATCTGGAGCAGGATTAATGTACATAGTCCTAATTGTTGTGCTAATTGTCACTAGTCTTAAGCATGATTGCTGTGTTCCATATGTTTTGGAAACTAAGTTATAGGGTTTTTTAAAATAAACTTCTGATATTTGGCCTATATTTCTCCAGGTGATTTTTTGTCCTGGTTTTACAATTGTGATATGTTTGAAACTTCTGCAGTGCATCTCAGCACTGTTTAAAATACAGCTAATGATTTTTTTTAACGATAGTTCTACTTCATCTGCACTGCATCCTTTCTATGGGCAAAATGTTAAGAATCCCACTGTGTTCTTTCCCAAGTGAACACAAACCAATTTACGTGGAAACTAGATCCATGTATGTATCTCAGAAGACATTTAGGTTATTTGGTTGATAATATGGATATATAATTCTCAGCAATACTGCAGGAATTTCTGCCTTGTACACTTTGCTTGATTTCAGTTGTGACTTGCAAAAGAAAAAGGTTATGAACAAAAAAATCCGCCAGCAAACCAAACAAAAGAGAAGGATGCAATCTCCTGGCTGTTTTGTGCAGTACTTTTCAGATGATAGAACTGGCAGTGAATTTTTCTTGCATAAGGGAATTTCTAGCTAACAGAGGCATAGTGGATTTACATTCTGTTTGTCCATCCTTTCTGATGAAGAAAAGCAGCAGCTTTTCTTCTGCTGCTATGATAGCTGATATGACAGGTCATTATTTTCATCATGCTAGCCCCTCAATGCTGTTTTTGTCATGAGGCCATTAGACTTCTGCGCTTGACGGCTCCTGTCATCAGGGAGACGCCATAACTCTCCTTGACCAGGAGGGACAGATTTTTGCTCACTTGTTGCTTGTTGTCCAAAATTGTTGCTTTCTGTCTCTAAGAACGTGCAGTGATAAAAGCTTTGGGATAAACCCCTGTGTGGCAGGAAGACACAGATTTTGCTTTCTTGCAGGAAGCACATGGTTGCTACAGTTGCCTTTAACAGGCAGTCTGATGTTGTGAGTACGTTGTACACTGGAGCATTACAACACAAGGCTGCAATAGAAAAAGAAAAAAAAAGTATCTTTCTTACATTAGTATCATGTGCCAAACTCGCTCTCTCCCTGTGCGCAGAATGGCTCTGGTTATTTGTCTCGGTGGTTGCAGCTGTTCTTTCTAATCATTAGATGATTACAGTCTGTTTGACTTTTATTATATACAATAAAACACAAAAATGTGTCACAAATCCAAAGTGCAATTACTGTAGATAAGATGATCAGGATAAAATACATGAGTAAAAGAATGTGGAACCAACTGATAGTTGAATGATAGATGCCATTTGACCATCATCCTCATTTTAGGATAGCTATACTAATTTCTGACTCTCTTCACTCTTCTAATATTTTAAAGTATGAACTATAGTCTGTTCTGCGGCGGGGGGGGGGGGGCTTTTAGCAGCTGCTTATGGTGAATTTGTTCATATAGATATCTAAGTGAAGCATCTACCTATAATGTTTTGAAAGAATTCCCAAAGCTTGTCTAGTTAATATATGCAATATGTAGAACTTTTGCCTGAAGAAAATTAGTTAAGCTGAAGGCAGTTGTCAGTGCTAACGTGGGTTAAAATCTGTGAGTAGTACTGTGACTTTTTTTGCTCTTCACATCAAATTAAATAATTAACTCTCAATACCAGCAAAGAACAACCTCTGGGGGTTCTTAGGATGATGCTTTAAGATGCAGAGCCATGTGCATTAAATTCACTACCTCCCTTTTCCCTAACGTTTCTGTAACCTACTTGCCTTCGTTTCAGATCTGTTGTGACTGAAGTGTGCCCAAGCTATTCCCTTCCATTCAAGGGACATCAGGCTTCTGTGGTAGAAACCATAATCCAACCAGCTTCAACAGTCCTATGTGTTCCTAATGAATGTATTATTAGGAAATTGTTGGCAAGGGTTAAAAAATTAGAAGATTCGGCTCAGTCTGACAAGACTGAAACAAGTGTATTAAGAAGAAATGTACAGACATTGTCTTTAGTCAATGTTGAAGGCTACGAAGAAGGAAAATATTTGCTTAGCTGTCTTTTTTTTGACGTAAATTGTGTTAAATGCATACTATGCAGTGATAAGTTATGGTAAACACAATAAAAAGGCTAAATATTTTAATATGTAATTTTCTAAAGAGCCCTTTTTGTGTAATATAAGACACAATGAGTAACTTGCACCATGTGCAGCTTCCTTTCTTGTAATTACTACAAATCTGTACGTCTAGCATGCGGAGTAAAATATGGATGCATAACTGCAACTCCAAAGTGCTTCAGTAAAAAAAGAGGACAGATATTTCGCTTTTGTTTGGCCCTTTGTCATGGAAGCACTGTACAGCATGAACAGAGTGCATGTATGAAAGAAGAAACTTGGGATCTTTTCCTTCTAGAAAGATGAAATTCTACCCCCCTGCCCCGGGGCGGGGGGGGGGGGGGGAATATAGTTTGTTTTGCCTTGAGTGCATTGTAAAGGCAATATCGACATATGTGAGAAGAACATACTAATACCAAGCACAGATTAGGAAAAAAATGTAACTCTTCACACAAAATATTAATTCTGGGGCTTTTGAGGGCAATGAGTTCCTTATCAAGGTCTAGTTCCCAATAAAATTGTTTTCTGGACAACTGATGGGCTGTTCTTACTGTCAGACAGTCTTAAATGCTTCTAGTGGACTGTAATTACAGGAGGTGAAGTTATCTCTCAGGTAAGAACACAGTTCAAGTTGGCTTTGAATAACTGGACAAAGACCTTCAAATGAACTCTGTTTTTAAAGAGGAACTGGTGCAGACAATGTTTGTGGTGACACGTGTTGCTAAGCAGGTGGGCTGCTGGCATTTGTGCTGCTTTTTTATTATTTTTATTTTTTAAATGGTTAGGATGAGTTCTAGCATTCAAGTGCCTTAGATTAATTGAAATACTGATAGGAAATAATTATTATGAAATAGCTAATTTAGGCTGAAGTCCTTGGTAGCAACACTGATGTTTTACTAGTGGCAGGAAGGTAGCATTTTAGGAGCAGTGTGTAGAATACGCCATAAAACTTGTGTTAAGGCAGCTGGTGGATTAATTTCTTCTGATGTTTGTGGGGTTGTTTGTTTTGCTTTTGATTTTCGGTTGTCTTGCAAATGAATTGAATAACTAAATAGTGAGACTAGTCCAAGAGAGGTTTAAATGCTGTATGGATTTAAATGAAGGATGAGAGTGGGGGATGGGGATCAAAGTTTTTAAGAAGTTAGATTAGTTTAAGACCCAGAGCCCTTTGGTCATCTAAAAATTGATACTACAAAGATTATTTCTTTCATGTGAGTTCAGTTGTAACAATATTACTTCAATTTAATGAATGCAGAAGAGTCTAATGGACTCATACATCCTGCTTTCCTATGTTTTGAAGAAATAATGAGTGGGTTTTCATATCAAAAGAAGTAACTGGATCTGTTTCTTTTCTATTCTGATTTAATCAAACAAAAGTGTAGTTCCTTGTACTTTCTTTTTATAAATTTATTTTTTAAGAAAGCTTTCTTTTGGATTTTCCATGATTCCAGAAAGAAATCATTCAAACACTAACTAATTTTTCAGCTGTTCCCATCCTGCTGGTTTAGCTACTGTCCCTAGTTCACACTGTGGCAGAGGTGTGTACTGTATCAAGAAGTATACACATTCTTTGGGGTTCTCTACTGCTTATTAGAAGTTGCTTAATACCATTCTCGTGATAACAGTTTTGTAACTGTGACAAAGCATATATGGCAGGCAGTAAAAGATAAAAAATTAGAAAACCAAAACACAGTGCAGTTCTAACTGAGATTACTGTGTAACACACATTTCTTAAGCTTCAAAACGAGTAAACTCAGTTCTGCAGAAAGGGTTTATAGCTGCAAAATTGTAATCTCTAAGCAAATTGGAACGCAACACGAGAAAGGGAAAGAGACAGAGATGCTTCTCTGAGCAGAACGGAAGGACAACATAGCCTATATGCTGCGATCAGAAGGACATGCTGCGTGGACTTAGGTGCTATAACTGCATTCTTGCCCACCCACTTTTCCCTCCTTTACAGTAAATTCAGCATTCATTTTTAGTGTCCGCTATTGCTAGAGGACACTATAATGGGTATTATTTCACAAGTAATTTAAAATCTATTTTCACAGCCCAGATGAGTGTTAGGAGAGTGATTGCTGATGAGTGGGCAGTTGACATAATCCCTTACTCCTTTTTCACACCAGAGACTACACTCATTGACTTAAAAAAACATTTTACACTCCTTAAAATTCCTTCCTAGTCCTCTCAAACTCAATCAAGCTGTTTGAATACAGTGAACTATGTACACAGTATCAAAATATTTTTGTAAACGGTCCTAATCCTAATTTATTGCTTCTAAAATTGTTTCATGTTACTGTAGTTGGCTGTGTTTCTAATGTTGTAGACTGCTGTTATTTTCTTTGAAAATGTGTGGCATTGCTGGGTCCTGCTTCTGTCTAGGGTACTCTGGGAACAGTTGTTATTGATGGGGTTCCCCTGCTCCTTCCCCACCACTTATTAAAAGATAGAAGTAAATGTGTGTTATAAGTGGGCACGAAAATACGCTGTGAGCCATCCCCACCTGAGCTCAGGGGTGTAGACAGAACCTGCAGCCGCCTGCGGTTTCTGGTGGGGCTCTCTTAAGTCCTGATATCAAAAGAAATGCAAGCTGCAAAGGCAGGCCCAGCAGCATAAAGTTACCCTGTGTAGTGTCTGTATATTCCAGTTTATACACAGCATGCACTCCTTCCCTGATGTTTTCTGGTTACTGAAAGTCTAAGTACAGTTAAGCCCATAGGCTCACCGTCAAGCTTACACGCAGCTTTGTCCTGTTTAATCAGCAGGAATAGCAGACATACCAGCTGTCCCATTCCTAGACGGACGGTTGTGCTTCTTCACCTGTTACTCAGCTTTCCTTTTTTCTCTTCCTTTCCTCTCTCCCTCTCACTAGATGCTGCGGTCGCTTCATTGTCTATATCATCAATGTTTTAACAAAGTATGTTGCTCACATAAAATTGTAGTTAGATAGCATTACCTGCAAATATTGTCAGTCAGGCAAACCAATAGCAGTCCCGTCTTGTGCTTGATGCTCTTCCACTAGGATAAAGTAGAAGTGAAATGCAATGCAATTTACATTAATCTGTTCTCATCTGGTCATGGGGATATCTGAGAAGATGCATGTGCATGAGAAATTGCAAAAGGGAAGATTACTTATTATAAAAAAGGTTAGATGGTCATGTGGGAGTGTCCTAGGGGTTTTATAAGGTAAAATAAATAGATCTTTTACTTTTCTGACGGTAACATGAGAACAGGGAGACCAGTAAACTAGCAGCAATTATTAAGTAGTACTGTTTCAGACTAGCCTTTGATTCATATGCTGTGGTTGGATTAAAAATAGGTCTGCATGATTTTATGACCATTAACTTATAACTAGGTAAACTGAAGTGAGAGGAAACTCCTTGCACTCTTTAGGTGAATACTGATCTCCTGCTAGGGTTGGGAACACATTATTTCTGCCTCACGCAGCGTTATGAGACTGCTCAGTTACATTACAGGGATTTTTCACTTTCTGTTCAAGTCACAGTTACTAGCCTGTCCTGAAGGATATTGGACTTCATGACAAATGGTCTGTTCTGGATTGGTAAATCCTGTGTGCTAGCATAGCAGCCAAGAGACCATATGTTATTGTATCGCTGAACTAAAGAAATAAAAGTGTTTTCATTTAAATAAACATAGATAGAGCCCCAGTCTCCTTTGGGGTAGGCAGGAAGGAGGGGAAAGGAAGAGGGGACCCTGACTGAGTGTGTGATGCTGATGTATCATCAGAGCATGCTTGAGGGGAAAGGGGTGCTGCCTGCACTGCCCCAGGTGAATCTTCACATGCTAAAAATGCCCTTTGGGAATTCTTTTTGTTGTTCTTTTATTAAAAAAAAAAAAAAAAAGCTTTTGAATATTGTTAGGAAATTACTTAGCCAGTAGTTTTCACATCATTGACTGGAGCCTTAGCTACATTCGATATATAAGGTTGCGCCTAACAAAAAAATTACCATTTGGCATACTAGAATAAATATTTAAAATGCTGCTTGAAAAGCAATTGTAAAACCATGATTATGGATTCGCAGAAGCTGAAACAGACTGACCACTGCGAACAGTGTGAGTAGAGGTAGAAATTTTATAGTAGACTAAAAAGAACGTTTTGCGACCTTGGCTGTTGATGTGAACACTGAGCTCCCCTAATGTTTTTGGTTTTGTATAAAATATTGATCTGTATAGTAGGAACATGTGATTTACTATGATCATTGTAATTCCCAAGATAAAAATAACTAGAGTTTACAAAGAAGTACTGGGAAAAAGTTGGTAAGGCATTTCATTCTCCAAAATCTGGAGAGTTTAGTACTGTATGATGTAGGATACGTACTGAGCTGGTACACTGTCTAGGGGGCAATGGGCTGCCTCTTTACAGAAGGAAATGTGCTTTGGAGACCATAGTGTCCAGTGCAGTGGGACCCTGAATTCTGATGGCCATTTCCATGTGGTGTTGTACTGTAAGTACATAATAATAATAAATTGTACAGGTATTCCTTTGGGGGGGTGTGGGGAGCAAAGAACAGGACTACCAGTAAGAATACTGTCTTATTACCAATTTTGTTAGATGCATTATTATTTCAATTCATAACTTGTGCCAGATACTAAAGAAATCTGTGGTCCACACATGAACTCAGTAGAAAGCAGAAAGAGGTGAAATAGTACAGGAAAATGTTTCATGTAGATGTTACCCATTTTCTAGTCCTTGAAAAATAACCTTTCCAAGTGACATCTTAGTTTTGTGGAAAACGTAAAATCATCTTTTTTACCCACTGTGTTTTATACGGCTACAGGAGAATCTGTAGTCAAATAGGAAAAAGGTAAGCGTAGCGTAGTAACCCTGAGTGATGGAAACTCGTGGAGACTTACTCTCCATGGAACTTCTTTCTTTGGATTTTAAGATGAAGGCCAAAGTAATTAAATGGGTTGGGGTATCATTTACATGCCAATTCATATGTGTTAGTATGTTTTTTTCCAAGCTCTTCAATTTTCCCAAATTCATCTTTGATACATAGTAATGGTACTGTTGATATGAAATTTCATGTACTTTTTTGTTTTGTATCTCTGTTCTACTCATAATGTGCCATTTTTAGACAAAACTTAATCCTTATTTAAAGAGAGCCAAACACATTTCTTATCCTGACTGGCATTGGGAATACCTGCCGTTCTTTGATACGAAGAAGATAAGCATACGTAGCTTCTAAGAAATTTGGCAATCGGCCTTTTAAAAGGAGGAGTTTGGGAAACCATCTTTGTTCCTTCTTACCTTCACTTCTGATCTGCAGGATTGTAGTGTCTCTGTCTATAAGATTCTTATTCAAGTGCTTGAAATAATGTATCAATAGAAGTTATACCAGTATAAATTAGTTTGTAGCACAGGTTATCTAAGACTGAATTCGGTGGTTGCTCTATTCCTGAAAATACGTATTTACATGCTTTATTCATATCAGTAGTTTAACATATGTTAAAATAATTACAGCATTGCTGTCTGAATATAAAATTATTTTGGTTTAGAGTCTGAAGTACATTTACCAATGTATCTAGTTTGCAATTTCTCATTCTTGTGGAGAAGTTAATGCCGCTTCCCCCCTAAAAGGCAGAAGTTACCTTCAGAGACTACGGGATATTCGTGTGCTTAAGATGGAGAACCTTAAGTACTCTCTAGTGCACCTAGATACATGTCATGATGATTTATTTCCTAAAGGTGTTTGTGTGCCAATTTACTAGTCATCAGGGAAAATATATGTTTTCAGCGATACTCAGTTTATCAATTGGCACTGAAATAAGCTTTTGATACAAAGGAGAGTTTTGGGGAGGAGGGGGAAGATATGCATTTTTTTGGAGTTATTTTTGTGTTATGTGCTTTGCCTGTAGTTCACCAGGCAACAAAAGCTACTACAGAAAATGTATGTGTCTCAACTTCACATCATGCCTGAAATCTTCAGCAGATCCACAGAAAATGGAAATAAGTTTTCTGGTAGACTCATGAGTGGTAATGCAACAGTTAATTTCTCCAAATCAAACAAGCAGAGCATCCTTTTCTTTTCATGAAAAGTGTTCAAATGTTTGAAGAGTAGAATTTGGGGGTTTGAACTCTGTCTTGTTTTTCCCTTTCTCTTGCAATGTTGTAAATGTATATTTATGATCAAAGTGACTGGCAGTGAATGAAGGGGAAGAAAATTGAAATCTTAAGGATTAGACTTTTTTTAATGTATCCTAAATAACAAGGTAGAAATACAGAGAGAGTTGTGCGGTTGTGTTAGAAGCCTCAGGCTGTTACTAATCAGTACGAGGAAAGATTAAATAGAGAGCACCATGGCAACCATCTAACATTTGTGAATGAATCTGTGTTTCCATAAGGCAGTTCTTAATGTACAGTACTGCATATTCTAAAATAGATGTATTCAAAGTAGGTTGGCGCAGAAACTACAATCCATATTTGGTGAATGGCAGTTAGAAATGTTCTCTGTTTATACCTTGAGTATCTTTATTTCATGGAAAATGTAGACATGGCAGGATACTTGGGGTTTTTCTGCTCATTTGCAGTATTGGCTGGAAGTGATGTCTATTGCTGGAAGTGATATTTGTGTATAATTAAACATCATTTTCTGAGTACAAACCCCTGACCTCATCAGTTATTTCTTTGGACTATATCTGGGTATGCTGTTTCTTTCCAGTGACTGTTAAAACACAGTTACGTGTAGGATCAGCAGATACAGGTACTACTATGGAAATTTATTTCATGTCAAATCATTGCTGTTCCATCATCTTTTCTCTCTCTTTTTTTTAAATGTTAAAACACCAAGAATGACAGACATTGTAGCACATAACTCCCCCCGCCCCCCCCAATTGTTGAATAATCTGTAATTATATCCAAAGGAGTTTCCTCTCATAGTGGAAGGCACTGCCAAGTCCTCCTAAAAAAAGGATGAATGCTAGGGGTGAATTGCCCATGCATGCTGTGAGCCTCAGGAACTGAAGTCAAATGATTCTGGGTAACTTTTTTCAGCACTTCCTTTTGGAAAGACAAAATCCAGAGGGAACATTTTAAATATTTAAAATTTTATATCAGATAGTCTTCTAAAACCAGTTTTCTTCCAGCATTATGTCTTTACTGTCATTCAAAGTAGCCCCACTCAAATGTTTCTGATAATGTTGAGCAGAATTATTTTTATTGAGCTTTCACCCTGCAGGGAGTATTTGCTGATGCTGCCACAGAGCCACCATTTCAGCCAAGGTGCCTTCTCCTTTCCCTTCCTCCAGGAAACTTGGTTTCTGTATCATTTGAGTTTTTTCTCTGCTGCCTGGCTGGCAAGTGGAGTTACTAATAGCTAACTTTTCCTGATGTGCACTGCTAGTGGTTTGTGATTTCAGGAACTTTGTATTGACTAGACTGAATGGGCCAATATTTTTCAGTCTGACGTTCATGTGGATTTTGTTGTTTGGCAACAAATACAAACCAATATGAAATAAAATATTGCATTTGAAAAACAAATAAATTAATTATCCAGCTGTTCTGAAGCTCACAAACTTGAGTGGCAGGTGATTGTACTACCAGGCCTGGCCATATTGGAGGGGAAAAAAAAAATAACAAAAGCAAGATTTCCTCTTACATACACTGAAAAATAGTGCATGAGCACCTGGAGTTTCATTATTACTAACTGTGTAATTTTTGTGTCACTTTGATTTTCATCTCACGTGCTGTGTCTTGTATTTCTGTGCCTTGGTCTTTGAGGAAAACTTACTTTAGTTTCAATGAGAGGGGCAGTATTGGTAATAGAAAGGAAGAAATTTCTCCACCTATTGAATGAATGGTGAAGTGCACTCTTCCTTTTACAGCTGTTGCTACATCTGTAGGTTTCGTAGTTTGCCCGAACGCCACTTTTATTTCTCTAATCCAGCATGCCACCCTCTCCTCTTCTGCCTTCTTCGGTTCCTCCCATTTCCCCCCTGCCCCTTCTTATAAGCTTTGCGTTCCCCTTGTCCTGTCATGCATTTTTGCTGGAGACTGTACGGCATGTTGACCTGAATAACAGGGCTGGCTAAACAGATTGGGTCTGCCATTAGATACTGTGGATTTGAGTGCCTCTGTCATGGTCCAGTCTTTCCTTTTCCACCCAGATAAACATTAATCTGCCCATCAGAGCATTACTGGAGAGTTGGGTTGACTGGAGGAGACCTCCAGAATTTATTGCAAGCGAGGCAGACAAGCTTTGAAAAAATAGTCTTCAAGCTAAACGTTTGGCCTTACTTCCCTCTGTGTGTAAATATAGTCTTTATTTCACAAAGAGCAATATTATTACTTACAGCTGTGATTTAAAAGTGATCTAAGAGGTGAAGATTATGTAAGGTGTAGCCAATACTCTTACAGTTTTGTCTATGCAAATACACAGTTAAGACAAATTATGGAAACCCAAAATTTTGTTCCATAGGAAATTTAAATATTTCGGTACCAAAAATGAAAATTATTTCAAAAGGAGGTGGAAGAGAGGAAATTTTCTTTTAGAATGATGGTGTTAAAATATGGTTTAGAAAATGAAAATGATATTTTCATGATGGCAGTTTTTAGTAATTTCCAATATTTCTAAAACTGAAGCTTTCCAAATATAAACCATCTAAATTTTATTCAATAATAGTTTGTCTGGTGAACTGCCAGGGTACCTTGAATGCTTTTGGTCTGCAGCTGAGGTAGGTATTTTGGTGTGCTGTGCTGGCACCAGGAAAACCTTGGAATTCCATGTGCTTTAAAACAAGTTGGAACAGAAATATTGCAGTGTCCCACAGGATGCTGTCAAAAAAAAAAAAAAAAAAAAAGACAGGGATTGTGATCAACTTCCTATTTCTTAATTTAAAAAAAAAAAAAAAAGATTCTTATCAAACGGGGAAGGAAAATATATTTCACCTTTCACAAGCTGTTTTAAAGGATGTGCTAGGTTTTTGTCTAGCATACATCTATATAGAGATGGAAAGGTCCAACATCACCGATATGACAAAGTGTTTTACCTCGTGGGTTTCTGCTTCTCACATTCATTGATATATTTGTGGAATTCTGAAGGCAGAGGGAAGCCACAAAAGGTCACAAAACTGCAAGCCAAGGTAAACAGCCTGTCAGAATATGTTTAGCAAATGACAGTGTAAACCACAGAAAAATATAGAAAGGAGAAGAAAACCTATTTCCTTGGAAAATACATTTCCTGGTTGGAAAGGCATTGATGTTTAAAGTCGCTTGCATCGCTGCCTTGCTCTTTTCCAATAAATTGTCTTTGTTCAGGTTGTGAAATCAATCACAGTCCCAGGTGCGTAGTCCATAGGGAAGAGGAATACATGTTCTCCAACAGGTATAACGGAAGGCATTTTGGGCATCGTGTCTAAAGGCAAAAGCATCTTTCATCCCAGGAAAGGAGACTGGACTACCTCTTTGGCATGAACATTTCTTAGTAATACTTGAATAATGTATTGAACATAGATGCAGCACCAGAGCATTTCTACAGTCATTGTCAAAGAGGGTTGTGTTTGCTTCTCACAAAAAAGGAGGATTCTTTCTTTTGTTCAATGTGCATTTTAACTTTTTTCATTCCATTGCAGATGGAAAATAGATTCTCAGTCCTTGGTTATTTATCCTAGTTTTCTTGTGTTTCAAATACAAACTTTTCTTGATGGAGAAATACATTTGGATGGCTATGCTATTGTCCCCACTGCTTTTTAGCCCTGTGACGTGAAGCTGCAGAATTATGTAACACAATCTTGTAAATGCTAAAGCATCTGAACCACTTTGGTTTTTACTTTTCACAGCAAGTTCAGACTTCAGTCCAGATGTGCAATGCGAGGAATTTTAGTTGCACCCAAAATTCCTTCAGCAGGCTGTTGCAGCACAGTGAGCCTAGATAATTGACAGGAAGAAATTTACTGGCTAAAAATGTCCTTATGTCCAGGAAACATGTGAGGGACTTGTTTCTCTTGATGTAGACAGAATTTCTAAAGATTTCCCTTGTTGATGGTGAAATATCTATAGTGTGAAGGGAACTACACCTACGTCTGTGTTCAGCAGTAAGAAACCAATATTCATGTCATATATTTGCTTTTGAAAACAGAAATTTTTGTCTACAGCACCAGACTTGTTTGCTGAACGTAAAAGAACAGAAATCCTTTATAGGTCCTGAGGGAGACATTGCAGGAAAGGAGTAATCATTATAAACCGTGATGTATGTACTGTACCATGTTGCCATAAGAAAGTTGTGTTCTGTTGACGTATAAAATAGGTTTTAGTAAATACCTTACATAGTGATATTAGTAATTGTGCACACTTCAGTGCAGTGCTAGTGAGTGCTATATAATGATTAAAGTGTTTCCAGATTGATCACATGGAAACAAGTGGAGTTCTGATGATCAGAATGGTATTAGAGTGGGGGAAGTGTGATTAAGAAACCGCTCAATCAAGATAATACTGATAACACAGAGAATAATCAGATTTTTTTTTTATTAGAAAAAGACAGCTTGCTTAGAAAGACCACATACAAAAATCAAGGAGAAAAGAATTGAATATAGAAGAAACACCCTGACAAACAGAATTATCTGGATCTGTCATGTGCACCAGAAAGTTGAATTTTATTTGGGTTTTTATAATATTTTTTCCTCTCTATTTTACCTCTTAACTAATGGAATTAATTAGCATTTATTTTAAGGGTCTAGGATTTAAACTGTGAAATTTGAGTTTCTCTGTTACTTCAGGGGTACCAGAAGACCAAAGGGTGCAATACAAAGTAATCTGTAAGTTATGTAGAAGCACTAACACCTATACTATGCTTGACCCCCCCATACATCTTAAGCTTAAGGTGATAAGCATAATGATTAACTTATTCACTCTTCCCAAATCAGAGTAGTAGATAATAATTTCATATTCTTAACTTAAAAAATAAAAAGGTTATCTTTAGAAACTTCATAAACTAATCTTAAAAAAAAAAAAAATCAGTACTCAAAATCAATTTGATAAAAGTCTTTGGCCTTGAAGACTTAGTACAATTAATCTACATATTGCCTTTGTAATAAGTTGTATACCTGATCAGAAAGTAAAAACACTGGTGGATTACTTAAAGGAATTAGTGTTTCGGGGGAGATGATGATGATGATGATAAAGTAATTAGTATCATAAGTTCAACAAAGATTTAAAACTGTGGTACATGGCAGTAATGGATTTTGAACACAGTTAATGAGCATATTCATTGCATTCATTTTTAATTAAGTGGAAAAAATACTGGTCCTTTAAACAGAGATAATAAATGTGCAAGTCAGTCTTGCACAAACATGCAACACAAGAATTTATTGCCTGCTGTCTAACTAGGGAACTGGGAATCATTATAAAGATTAGCTTTACTGAAAAAAAATCCAGAAAAAGCTTTAGTAGAAAATGTTTATGAGGTAATAATTTTCACATTAAATATTGCTTGGCGTATTTGGTAGAGTGTGCGCGCATGTTTTCTCAAATATGAGCATTTGCTATTATCAGAGGTAGGACTGTTTGTACCCTTGAAAAGGATTCAATGCTATTTACCAATTTAGATTTACACGAGATGTATTTAGTATATGACTATACAGGTAAAAGAACATAAAAACATGACAAACCTTGAAACTTTCTCAGTGATGTGTTACGCTTGTGCTTAGCCTACAAGTTGTGGTTTAAAGATAAGACGATGACTCAGAAAGCTGCAGCTGTGAACTTCCAAATGCTTGCTGTGCTGGAAGTGATGCACTCTCGCCTTCCCGAACCAGCGGGCCCTGCTGCCGCTGGGGATCCAAGGGTTTCGGGCTGCAGCAGGGGAAACCCAGCTGAAATGCTTAGTGTTTATTCTGTCAGCGGGCAGCTGACATGAAACAGGTTAAAGCACTGCAACCAGACGTACCTTTTAGAGCAGTGGCTTTCAATGTTTTTATGACTTGGGAACCCCCTAAACATTTCCCAGTGGAAGCGAGGACCTTTGTGTGGCGGATTGAGTCTTACTGATGACAATTGACTGGCGTTTCTTAGTTACCTTTCATGGACCTGTTTGAAGTTGTTCACAGATCCCCAGGGATACCCAGACCACATGTTAAAAACCAATGAAACTAAATCAAACTTACTATGTTTTGTTCTCTCAAAGCTCCCAACCCATATCTCTCTTGCCAATATTACCAAAATACCAGGTTCATTTTGACATGCAGTGCGTCTAGGTCTTTGCTCAGCAAATGTCTCATTGGGACATGCATAAACCCAAAATGTCCTTCCAAGTTTCCGTAAGCCACCTTAACCTTCAGGAGCTTATTTGCCACTGATATTACAAGAGGGCAAGTTTTCTGTCCCAAAAAGCCCCTGAACTTTCACTGGTGAGATGCAGTATACTGCTGGTGATACTGCGGTACGAGTTACTGTGCCACGCCTAGGCAATTTCAGTCTTTGTTCTCTGACTTTATTCTGCCCTATCCCACATGTTGTAATTGCCTTCTGTAAAAGGAACAAACAAAAGCATGCTCATGGGTCTTTTCAAAATGCTAACTCTGCTTTTATTTTTTTAACCTCACTGCATGATTTTATTATGTATTTAAGCCAGTAGCAACTTGGAAGCTAAGTATAAAATAGCTGGCTTTGGTAGCATACTTCTGGCATTAAAAAAAAAAAAAAAAAGAAATTGCAAACTGCAGAGTCAGTCTATTGATTAAAGCAGGAAGTTTATAGAAATTTTATCAGAAAATAAACATTTTATTTTCTTTTCTATTCAGGTATGACTTTGTAGAAGTTGAAGAGCCTAGTGATGGCACTGTTTTAGGGCGCTGGTGTGGTTCCAGTAGTGTGCCAAGCAGACAAATCTCCAAAGGAAACCAGATCAGAATAAGATTTGTGTCTGATGAATATTTTCCTTCTGAACCTGGATTCTGCATCCATTATACGCTTCTTATGCCAGTAAGTAACATGCTTCAGATTGGAACATTTCAGGAAGACAAAATCTTTGAAGTGGTAGCTCAAAAGAATCTTTTAATAGCTTAGGATTAATTGCTGTTTATTTCTTAATAATAATAATAGTGAGCAATCTGTCTTCCAGAATTGTACATTTTGTTTCTGTTTTTTAACTAACTGAGTGTTCTTGTGGTTCTTCTTGGATGGCTTTGGAAGTTGTGGGCTCGGTTGTTTGTGTGGAAACTTCAATAAAATGTTTGCATTCCTAATACATCACTGTGAAAAAAAAAAAAGTTTAGCTTTGAGAAGAAGAAAAATGAGCGTAAGAATCAACTGTGTGACATTTAAACACCATTAGGAAGTTACAAAGAAGATTGAAGAAATTAATGTTTTTATTAGTCAGCTGCTATTAGACATACACAGCTAAATGATTATACCTAGTTCAAAACCAGAAAAGTTCTTATGCTTCTGAACTGTTTTATTATAGTGACAAAGCAGACAATGCATAATACTCATCTTCCACTGCATTTTCCCTGGAAGCTGTACTTTAGACTTCTCTTGCTTAATGCTTGTAAATCACAGGTATTAAACAGCAGTCATTGTCTAAAATGTGACTATTTTCACTGTCAACAGATTTCTGTTACCTTTTTTCACCAAATGAAAGATCTGTGATAGCAAAGAATGTTTATAGATTTTTGAAGATGAGATAATGTTCCGAAACATTAGAGTGGAGCAGAACAGGAGTTGACTTGTTCTAGAATAGGTATTCCATATTTAAAGAGAGTAAGGAGTATTTTTGTTAAATTCCTCATAATTCACTTTGTGAATCTCCTAAGTAGTCTTGTGGTCTGTGGTATTTGGTTGGTGGAAAATATCTGCAAGCTCAATAAAAAATTGATCAAAAGAATCCATGTTGTAACCTCACTGACATGTGCTTTGCTGAAAATGCGTTTGGCTTGCTTATTGCTTTTGCCATGTTTGCTGCTTCTCCCCATTGGCAAAACTTCAGTTACTGAGAAGAAGCAAAACACAATTCCGCATATCTTTTCAACAATACATAATCTTCTACATAATATATTTAGCATACTGATGATGTCAGTGAAGTGTAGTTGTGTGTGTGTGTATATACGTATATATATATGTATGTATGTTAATTTCTGTTGTTTTCCTATAAGTATTTTTAAATAACTTAGAACTAGTCCTAAAGTGATTAAAGGTTTGATCTGTGTATTTGACTCTTCTGAGTTAGACCCTTTTGTTAGCAAAATAATGTGACCTGATAATGATGAATTTTGAAATCAAATCAAATGTCAGTCAGTCTCCAAACCAACTTGAAATATGGCCAAGTTTAAACTTTCATACATCTGAGGGTCGAATGTAATTAGTATGTTTACTTTTAGAATATGGTAAAAGAAAATCCCTAAATAGATGTATTTATGGGCTGATGCCAGTTTTAATTGTTACAGCTCTAGTATTATATCCTACCTGCTACATATCTATCTGACTTAGGTATGATCCAATTTCTGTGGATTGGATTAAAAAAAGGCACCTAAAATATACCAGAGTATATGTATAATTATCTTTATGCCATGCTGTACAAATGGACTGAGATTATTCCTTGACCTTTGATGGAGAAAACTAGTTATAACATTTAAATTATCAACACTTGCAAAACAGTTCTTTAATCTTCAAAATATTTACATCACTTATTCAATAGACAAAAACAGAGTTGACAGCGTGGGATGCGTTTTTAGTTCCCTGTTTTTCTCCATTAACAAAGCTCATATAGCATAAGTAGACATACAAACTGTTTTTGAAACCAGGCATATTATCTCTTACATATGTAACAGGCAAGAGCAGCCCCCTTCACGTGACAGGAATTCAGAACTAGCCGCAAAATGTGCAGTATAATAACTGCTTATCGGCTTGTGAGAATTAATTTCTAAATCTCTCTTCAAAAGGGCTGTGATCTTTTCGATCAAAAAATTCTGTCATAATAAGCCATGCAAAATACAATTTCACATTTCAGACTGCAGATTGTAAATGAAATCTATATCCCTGAATTTCAGAATCAGACCTGCTTCTTGTACCTAAAGCTATAGAAAACTGATGCCAAAAAAAGGTGTTTTTCTTCGAAACTATAATGCTTTCTCATCCAACATTTCAAGAGACACTAAAATTTACAGCCCTCCACCCCCCACCTCCCTGCAAAAAAAGTTGTCAGCTATGGGAACGAGTGTAAATTTTAAGTAATTCTTGCAAAACCATAATTGATTCACTTAGTGATTCACTTCAATGAATTGGTCTTAAACAGTTAAATATTTTTTCCCCTCATTTTTTGACAAGGGGGGGAGGGGGAGATGCCTGGTAGACTAGCAATGAGAGATTGTTTGGGGAGAAATGAAGCAAAACTGAAATAAAACAGTGCAAGCTTGTTTCTGTATTTGGAGGCCACACACAGAGAGGGGCACTGGACACATTTTCAGGTCTTTTAAAGAGCAAGAGAAATGGCTTTGTTTAAATCTGCTATAATTTATCGTATGTATTTTTTTTTTACTTTGTATATTATATTTCAAACCAACTTTTCACATGATGAATAAGTGGGGGAGAATGGTTATTGATTTGATTACATCTAAGATTTAGTCGCTCATAAGGACTCGCAGCAGTTCCAATGCTAATAGATGCAACATCATTTTTTTTCAAAAGGGTTACAGTGGAATTGTAAGGCCCCTCATAAAAGCAGTGCACATACTGTATACAAGCAGAATGCTCCCCGAGAAAAACATGAAGCTTTTCATTGAATTCTGGCTAATTACAGTTTAATCACTTGAGTTTCTTCCATTTTAAATTGTGTGTGCTGGGTACATCTAGAACTTTCTATAATTGTGGTCTAACTCCACTTTTCTTTCCTCTGTTCTATAGTTGCAAGTTAATTTTGTCTGGAATACCATAAAGTGGAAGGAAGTGTTGAAAAAGCTTGCTCTTGCTAAGAAAATGTAGTTTGTGTTATTTCAAAATGATTATGCTACTTTCAGCACAGCTGTAATTCTTAGGCACTCTTCATGCTCTGCCCTGTCACTTTGTCTGTGCTTAGTGGTGAGCCGCTTTATTCACTAAGGGCTGCTTTGCGGTGGTTCTGCATTTTGACTGGTCAGCTTTGCATTTATTAAAAGTCATGTTTTTGGCACTATACCACCTAAACCCTCCTAGAACATTATTGCAAAAACAATCCATATTTCATTTCTTTTCCCCTTCTCACTTGCCCCCACTTACAGCTCTACTCCATATAGTAGCCACATGCAACTGAGGGAAACCTTATAAACCCTTGTAATATATGTTTGGGCTTCAGTCTTTCTGGTGACTTGTTTAGTTTAAATTATGTCAGTTACAAGTTTGGCAGAGAAAACTTGATGTAATAAAGTCCATTGTTACTTGGGGAGCGGGTGAATGGGATACTTGATGCCTGAGGTGCCATTAAGGAATGCATGACTGATTGCCAAAGTAGTTATTAATTATTCAGGGCACTTGGAACAAAGCAACTCCAGTTAAAGTTGAAGCTGGGGGTGACTGTATTCCCCTTCTTTTTTGGCATATGGTAGCATGTCATTTGTCATCAAAGATCATGCCAAAGATCTTTGCAAAGAACAGACTTAACCCTCTTCTATGCAAGTGAAGACGAAGAGGAAAATCCAAGCAGCTGCTTAAAGATTGACCTGGTTTAAAAGATACTTGGTAGGTGTGTTGTGATTTTTGGTGCAGTACCTGCATGGCTACCTGGATTCCAATCCAAGAGAGATTTTTTTCTTTTGATGCAGAGATATTGTTAGTAGTGCTCTTGCTATTAACAGTAATGAAGATTAAATTTAATACCATGCAGATAATCTCTTTAGGGCTATATAAGAATTGTTCCTTTATTTCATCCAAATTGGCTAAGCTTTGCTCTTTTAATTTTATTTGTGGAAACTTTTTAATTGAGCTTGTTTAATGAAAAAGGCAAATAAAATTTAAATACTAATAGAAAGAGTACGTACTAATAGAACAGAGCTCTTACCTAGCATTCCTTTCAAAAGTCCACAGATTTCACAGGTAGCAGGTGTGTATCTCGCATCAGTACCAAAGCTCAAGGGAGGCTTAACTTTGGCTGCAATAACAGAAAAATCCATCCAGAAACATCATAAAGGATATTACTGACCTCCTAAACAAAGGTTTTTCTACACTCTCTTAAGAAGTAATCAAAAGATTTTGGAAATAACACAATTTCAGGGTTGTTTAAGCCAAGGTGGTATGAAGCAGCAGGAGAGTGTACAAGTGTTATTTAGCACTTTGCAACACTGCGTGAAGTGAAAAAAGACTGTGAAAATCCTTCATATGATAGGAAAGTCTTAAACCTATGTGTTCAGAGTTTCCACTGATTAGATTTAGTGAAACCTAAACCTGGATAAACCAACAAACTCCTAAACATGCTTCAGTGTGCAAATTCAATCATTCAAATTTTTTTGTGTGGCAAAAATTAATTGTAAATCAGAGATTGGTTTTTTTGGACGAGTTCTTTCCTTGTAGATTTCATTTTGCATTGAATTTGTGCTTGAGGTCTAAAGAGAAATGCATTTTAAATTTCATAAATGAGGCATTAAAGATCACCCCAAAATACATAGATAGGAGTAACATGTTTCAGGTTAATCAAAAAACTACAAAAAGTACAAAACCGAGGATGGCTATGATCCATGGGACTACAATGAGATGAGAAAAAAACCCCTTTGAAGCAGAAAGAACCTCTCAGGGATATTTCCTAGTCAAATCATAACATCTTGTTTTCAGGGGATCATATCTCATTCTATCACATGAACATCATAAAAAAAAATTAAAAATCTGTATATGTAAAGCAGACTCTGGGAGATAGGATTAGAAATTAATCTAGCAAAATTGTGGGCCTGCACAGAAGTTCATGGAAGTGTGTCCTTGACCTGCTCAACCAGAGATGTCAGTGTGGATTTTCTGAGACTCTAAAAGACACACACATTTTGAACCAAATTCATCATCATTCAGTTCTTAAAAGGAATCAATATGCTTATATGATAGCAAGTTTTGTACTCTGAAGGACTAGGTTCCTTTCATTTTGGCCAAAATTAGAATGGAGTTTCTTGTGTACTATATACCATTTCTTTTGCATTTTTCTGTGATGTTAGTTTTACAGTGGCTCAGGCTGAAAAGAAATCATTTCATTGACTATTTGTGGGACAAAATAATTTTGTTTTCTTGGACAGACTTTTTTTTTTACAAATTCATTGTATATTTGACTATGATTTCAATTCATTGATTTTGGAAGTTTATTGTATATCCTACCCAATTTCACTGTGGCAAAAGATATAAAAAAAAAAAAAATCAGTTGATTTTCTTATTTCTAAATAAGTAACAGTAATTTCAAAATTAAATGCGATTATGTTACCAGACCTCAAAGGTCATTTCTTTTTTTTTTTTTCTCTACTCAACAATTTCAGTAGACTTTCCTCCTGAAAATTTCATGAGTGTTCGACAAGAAACATAATTCTCTAATTTCTGTAAGTTGCTAAAGGCTTTCATTAGGTTTCCATTTAGTAATAAATATTTATATTGTCAGGTACTCTTTTTTTGTTATTTGGAAACTTTATTAGAGTGTCTCAGCATTTTCACAGGAAGTTTACATAGGCATATTTATTTAATTTGAAAATGAGTGTTACATAATCTATCATTTACTTTATTGTACTCTTCTGCAGCCAATCTTGCATATGTCAGTTTTAATGTTGTGTGCTCTGTTGTTTTCAAAAAGTCTACAAAAGAAGTTAAAGATAGAAAAAGAGTGGTTTTGTCTTGTCTTGAACAGTTTCAGAAGTCTCCTGGAATGTGATGACTCTGGGAGCAGTCTGGCTGGTGTGTGTGGGATCTTAAGTAACATTATTTCTGTTTGAGAACATTCTGAAATATTTTGCCAACTGATGAGAAAATAGAAAAAAAAAAAGTGTATAAATCCAGGAAAGATAGTAATGTGGAGAGTCCAATCTGCATTAATGATACAAGAAAGAGAATACACAGTACGTGGGGAAGGTGCACTGGGGTGAATTACCAACCTTGTGGATCACCACACCAGTTATCTCTGGTGTTACTTTTGTCATTCAACTTGACTTAATAGACGTTGATGTTTACACCTGGTAATAAGCAGGGAACACATTGCTAATGAAAATAACTTTGAACCATTACACTTGAATATTGTAGTCCTGAGTATATTCTGGGAGTCTTCATTATGAAAGTATAACCTATTGTAAAACACAGTTAAATATTGAAACTCAAGATTTAAAAATAAGTGAATGTCTTTTATTGCATTTTGACATCAGAGTTTGAAGGACATTTCAGATTGTGAGCGTTCTTTTTACTTAATGAAATGGCTACCATTATACTAACTGATAAAATTTTTCAAGTAGTATTTGAGTCTTTTAGTTATGGGTTTGGTTTCTTTTTAAGTTCACTCAAGAAGGACTCAATTAGGTTTAATCAGAGCAATTACAGAGAAGAAATTAACCAAAGAATAATTCTGCCACTCTGTAGCAACTATAAATATTAGCCTAAAATGTTACTCTCTGCTTGTACCAGCTTTCCTTTAACAGATTTTCGTAGAGATTCTCTTTCCTTCTCAAAATCTCACTTCTAAAATGGCTCTTTACAAATGAATGAGGATCAAATCAAGCTGGTTAGTCTTTATCAGTCAGTAGTAATACTTTAAAGCATTTAACATGTGTTATGCATATTGGCATGTGAATCTGAAAATTAATTATTCAACAGAGTTAGCAGTAGTGTCAAGTTTCTAGGCCTTTCCCATTGCCTTCCCAGTTTCCCAAACGTCAGGCTGCCTTGAATCAAACCAAAGGTTGACTAGCCCCAGAGCCTGCAACCAGTGGTAGTCATAAATGGATGGCAGGGAGCGCTAGGAAGAGGTCAAGCAGATGTGATTCTTCACCTCTCCTGTACTTCCCCACTTACCAGCAGTTTTCTGCAAAAGAGAGGGATTCCCTGAGCCTGTGTACTTTGCCTTCTTAGTAATCTGTCACAGGCGTTCCCTGCAAACTCCTTGAACCCAGGTAAACTTCATGCCTTCGCAACATCCTTTGCTTGAAATCAGATTGCATAGACACCTCATAGAAAAGAAACTTCAAATGACTTCTTTACTTCAGAGGGATGCTTATGTACATAAAAATGTGTCACTCTTAAAATGTTAATTCACTGATCCCATGTAATTGGAGCTGTTGGATGCAACCTCAACATAAATATTCCACAATGATATCCAAATGTTCCTTTAGTCTTTTAAAATTATTCTGTAGTCATGGTTCAAATTTATTTATTCAATCTTACTGATCTTATCTATTCTAAAGAGTGCAGTGTCTCAGTTATTTGTGTGTCATTTTTAAAATTTAATCCTTTACTAAATGTTATATAGGCTACTTCTCACTTAATATGTTTGGTTAAAAAAGCCCCAAACCTCCCCCCAACCTCCCCCCAACCCCCAAAAAACAAACAAAAAGACCCAAGACCACCTTCCTGTTCTCTCAGGTCCCATTAGCTTTTCTGGGTGGTTTGGTGTATTGTTTTGGGTATGTTGGCTACCTTTTATCTTTATTTTTTATGTTTTAAGTATTACATAATTGTCTAGTTGACTATCCCTTTTCCAATTTCCAGGATCAACATGTTATTCACAGCTTTTTGAGAAAGCACGCTGATGGCTTCTCTACAAATTCCAAAGCAAAGTGACTCTGTCCCATTCTCAAAGTAATCCCCTGTGTAACTGGCACAGTCCTAGATTTTTTGTGCTTTCAAATACTGAGACGTTGTGTCTGACATGCTTGCTAGTGGAAAAAAAGGTAAGCAAATGTACATTTGATACTAGGTTTCAGGCAGCAATTTTCAGTTATGCTATTTTAGCTGCATTCATTTCGTGTCCCTATCCATTATTAATATCTTAGTCATGCCGCAGTCCTATCTATTGCCTCATCCCAACAAAACAGGCAGTAACTAATTAGAGTGGTATGTACCGTGCTGATTTTTCCTACCATAATTCTGGTAGGAAAAGATGTAAACAGGAATGAAAAGAAAGAATTTGGGACAGAAAAGAGTTAATCAGTGCAACTTCTCTATTTTTTTTTTTTTTTTTATATATGGTCCAAATCTGAAAGGCTCTTAGGAACAGCAGAATTGCATGGAAAAAAATGGACTGATGGGTGCAGCTCTAGACATTTGAGATGAAATCAGCTGTGGAGCAGCTTCTGTAGATGACTGACTGCACAGTCTAACTCCACAGACTGTGGAGCATCTCTTTAAATTCAGGAGAAAAATTCTTGACAGAGTAATAACACTGTATAGTAGCTTCAGGGTAAGAGTTTGCTTGTGGAAAGATTAATGTGGGGTATTGGTAGTGGTGTTAAGAGAAATCCTTTTGTTTCTAAAAAAGGATAGATAATAAGCACTATGGGAATACCAAAATTTGCACCTGTCTTGTCTTTGCAGTACCTGGCCTCTGGTGTTACAGATGGGGATTACGAGCTGTCATTTGTTAGCTTTTTATAAGTACTCAAAACTTTTTACTGATGATGATGAAAGGTTTGGCTGAAGAAGCCAGGATTTTTGTTGAAAAAGTTTCGGTTTTGTTTTCATGGGAAAGTCTAGATAATCACAAAGCTGTTGCATCTGTTCTTTCAATTATCTCTGGCTAGGGTGGTGTAGAAGGGATTCAGGAGGGTTGCTTCCATGTTCGCTCCTGATAGCTGGTGTATGTTGTTGAAGAACTGTAATTGTTTAAAAAACAAAATGAAAGAAACAAAACCTTGCATGTGAAAATAGAGAACAATTTGTTTGGCAAAAGACGTTTCTAGAGGCAGAACGCTCAGGCTGCTTGAGTATTCATTTCACTCTGCTTTTGAGCTAGGCAATTTGAGCTAGGCAATAAATCGTAGGAAGAAAAATAATAAGAATCATTTATGAGGAGAAATAAAATGCTGGACTTCAAATTGAAGGGAGTGATTTAGTGCATGAAAGACCAGGTTCAAAGGCACTTGAAAAGTGGAGGTGTGAAAGCAGATGGCACAGCCTTTGGAAAAAATTTGGCATGTAATCCTACAGACATCGTGAAGCTAGTGGTTCCTAATAGCCCTTCCTTTTCAGCTGCAAAAGGATTCCTTGGGGGAACTCCATAAGAACTCTACTCTGACACCACACACAACAGTTCTTAGGTCTCATCTGAGTAAGTCTGTTAAGTGGTTAGGGGAATTTCAGTGTAGTGGTGTAGACAATTAAGTTAACCTGACGCTTTATTGTCCAGTAGGTAGCCCTGATGTCTTTTGGTAGCACTTAGTTAACCTAAGAGTTTCTTGGTAGACATCTCTTGTTCTAGATGTCCTTCTAACAGTGTGACAAATACCTTTTAAACAGCGTGACCGTCTTTAACACGGCAGATGCTGTGCTAAGGTAATTTTGTTAGAAATCGGTATCGTGGTTTTGTGAATAGTTGGCATAGTAAATACAATTTCTTAAATTTGAATTTTCAAATGTTTAATTTTCAATATTTTTCTTATTGTGCCTGCATATGAATGTAAAAAGGTCACTGTTTTTGAAACTTCAAAACATCTGAAATCTAAAATTGTTTTGTAGACAAATTTTGCTAACTCTGTGCAACTGACCCTGAACTTCCCTGCTGGCTGGCATGACCAAAATGATGAGGTAGCCAGGGAGAGTAAGATAACTGAGTTGAGACAAATTATCGAAGTCACTCAGTCATCATCTGTATTTCTTGGGGGAAAGGGCCAAATGTCAAATCATTTTTAACTTGCTAACTGGCAGGACAGTTAGCCACATATATGTAGGCTTTTAATACGTAAGCTGTTACTAGGCTTGCCCTTGCTTATCTTCTGAAAATCACTCTGATCTTCTGAACTCTTCTGACTTGTGTGTGCATATTTGTCTTCAGGCTTTTCAATGTGAGGTGTTCTGGGTAATCAAAAGTTAATAATACAATACTTCCTGTTCTTGAGTCATCTATGTAATGCCTTTTTGGCTTGGAATTCTTGTCTTTAAGTCAAAGTAAATTCTGTCATTGATCTCTTCTTGTTTACGCTGTCAATATACATAACTTTAAATACTCTATTTACTTTTTGAATTCCCTTTCTGCTTAAGAAAGTCGTAGGCACCTTTCATGTAGAAAAAACGCTTGTGGTTATGTGCCTAAAATAGCAGTACCTCTTTTGATGCAATATAAATGTAGAATTAAGGTTCATAAGAGCGTTTGGAAACTGTTTGCTGGTATAAAACACTTCAAAGTACAGCCCAGCTTTTCACCTGAAAACAAAGATAGATGGTCAAATCCACAACATGAAGACAAATGAAAAGTTGGCAAAGGTTTTTCAATTATGTTCCCAATCATCATTACAAATAAAAAATTTAGTTACTTTTACAGCTAAATATTTACATGGAAGAAAAGCTGATATAAAATTTGGAAGTAATTTACTACTTAGCTAGCAAAACATATCTAAAAATATTGGAACTTAAGGAACAAACCTGCACATCTTTGATGTGATTGAGGTGATCAGATTTGAACGCCTGTTATTTTGCAGATGTGAGACACAGATGAACCTGAACCTTGTGCAAAGCCCACTGTACAGAGGCAAAGCACAAGTGCAGATCTTTGGGTAACGGTGAAGCCCACAGCAGCCTTCTGCTCTGCCATAGTAAACCAAACTGTTCTGGTTATGTATTGCAGAGCAGCACTACATTCCTACTTTATTTAAAGCTTAAGAACACCTTTGAGGTGATGTCATGAGACAAGAGCAAAGTAAAATCAGCTGTTACTTTTGCAAGCTACTAGCACATATCTCTATGTAGTTAAGGATTTATTTGTGCATTTTCTTAGAACTAAGACTAAACAGAAGAGGAGAAAGTAACACCTACTGTTTGTATCAGTGCTAATAAGTAGTGAGAGTTTGTTGCAGGTTTTCATTTAGATAATAGGTACAGTTTCAGGGTCTTATGTGATTATTTTCTGAGACTGTGGTTGCTGTCCATTGTTTTAAGGAGGCACACTTTTTTTTTTGTCATTTGTTGCCTCCTTTTCTCTGAACTATGTATCTCATCTCTTACTAGTGCTTCTAGTATTTTTAAAAACTATATTGGGAAGATGTTTCTTTAAATTGGAAAAGAGAGTTGCCATGCTGTTAAAGAAAAAAAAAAAAAAAGATAACATTTCCATGACAGGGTTTGATATTTCATTACCTGAAACTGCTTACAAATGATAGGGGAATTTGGGAAATGAATAAATTAAAAGCTGCCCAACTGTGAACAGAACCAACTTTTCTCTGCAGGCTGTTTAAAAAAAGTTAATGATAACTTTAAAAACAATTATGTGAGCCTAAGGAGCATCATTAAGCTATACAAAGCTATAATTTACAAAGCTAGTGCTATACAAAAATGCCAGTGGGTAATTTATAGATAGGAGCTAGCCTAAATTTTGTGGTTAATGCTTGGAAGAATGACAAAATAGTAAGGTGATGTCATCATAAAAATCTGAAAACAGAGGAAAATCATTTTAACAACACAGTTTTAAGAAAAAAAAGGTTTGGAAGACAAAGAGGGAAATAAGTCAGGTTACCTGATGGGGGGTAACTGCTGATGGTTGATAGTTATAGTGCCAAATTGTCATGGTTAGATTATTCTGTTTACAAATGGTATTCCTGTGGGGTTTGTCAGGAGAATAATTGTATTTTAATGTTATTCAAACAATGCATCAGCTTGGATTTATTATTGCATGCAATTTTAATGTCCATTATTTCTATTCCTATAATGATAAGCACACTATTGAAATTGCAGTAATAGATAATATTATACTTTCCTATTTATAGGCTTTTGAAATCTTTGCATGTTTTGATTCTAGTTCTTCTTTGTCATACAGGCAGTGTGACTGGTATCAGACAGATTTTTAAACAAGCAGTTCCCATTGCCCTCAACAGGAAATATTAGGTTTTGGAGTCTGAAAAACAATGACCACATAATCAAAACAATGGCCACATTATCCAAGTTTAAATAGATTATTGTTTTTTTAAAAAATATATTGATAAATTAATTGGCAAATAATTGTTTCTCTATATGCATTTAATATGCTGAGAATAATGTTCTACCCAGTGAGATCTTATTTCACACTTGCTACCTATTCCTCTAATTTCCTAACTGAGTGAATTATACACCATGGACCAGTTTCAGCAATGAAGTAAAGATTGCCTGGAAGACTTTAACTTTGATGATAATTGGTTAAAAACAGTATTGATGTTATCATTCTGAGATCATAACCAGTGTTTATCTCAAAAAATTGATTTAATTTTCTGTGGGAGTAGTGGAATAGTGGGAGAAAAAAAGGAGAGGTGTCAGTATTTTAGTTGCTTACTAAAACATCCTCGTTTCTCAGAATTCTCTTTTACAACACGGAATAGTTGCTAAGGTAACCCATGTCTATACTACTATATTGTTTGAGGACAGAATATAACCTTAATCGTTAGATAGCAAAATATCCTCTTCTGACTTTTTTTAACTGGAATATAAACTTACAACAGGAATTTTTACTCATATAAATTCAGTCAAATTATATTGAGTTTATGGTGATGTACTTGAAATGACAATTTGTCTCCCCTCCCATTGCGCTAGTGGTTTGTGCTCACACATCGCATACATTCAAATCCTCATGTTTGTCCAGTGGGACTGCACACATAATCTGAAAGATGCAAAGCAGCTTCAGATTAAACAGTAAATAGTGGAAGACAGCTAAGAACACAATAATACTATCTTCTTGGTAATTAGGTATCTTAAATGTATAATCATTTGCAAAAACAGAAAAGATTTTCTACAAATACTAGATTGGCTCTTTCTTCAGCAAAGCATGGCAGTCATCACAGTCAATTTACCCAACTTGTTTGACATTGCTTAGTAAATGTAATTTATGCAGTACATCTCAATTAAGTTTCATTTTTGGTACTGAGAACCTTCCAAATGGGTTTCTATTCTTATTTAAACAAACAGATCATCTCATGGGGCTTCACCATGCAGAGCAGGTGGAAGAAATCCCACCACAAATAGCCACGCAGTGACTGTTTTCAACCAGTCTTTCCTTGCAAAGTTGCTGCTTTTTCCCCCGTTCTTCCCCCCCCACACACTTCTGCAGCAGATGGTAATGTCTGTCCCTCCTGCCTAGGAAAAAGCATACTAAGATATATACTCAGTGATCAATCCTTGTAAATAATGCCTTTTAAATATCATCTTAATTTATCATCTTTGACTTATTTGTGAAACAGTGCTTTGTCAAGTATTCAAATGAGCGTTTTCAATTATATGGTTTTGAGGCACACTTTCTGTCTTGATCAAAGGATAAACCTGTAGTTAGCCAGTGTCTTTCAGTCTAGTAGGCTAATGCGGCAAATAACTTTGTGTAATATTGGGCTCAACAGAATGAGAACAATGTCTGCAGTTCACAGAAAATCATATTTTTTATGGGCTGGAAAATTCAGGTGGAACCAATGCCTCACACTTTGGCTCTTTATTTAAACTGATAATAAAGCCCACATCTAACCACTACCTAGATTGCAATGAATAGCAGCCTGTGAAACCACAATTAATTAAAGCTTAGAAAACCATGGTTTTTGATGTCTGTGTTGTGTAATTAGTTCCATATATTGTACATGAAATCATCAGAAACACCCACTATTCGTGAATCAGTGAATGGCAAACTAAGAGACTGAGGGAGAAAATATTTTAAGTATAAACACAAGCAGAAAAGTATGTTTCAGTGTGTAAATATTCATTTTCAAGTGAGTGCTAGAAAGCCTTTTATAAAAAGGGTACATGTGAGAAATAGAATGAGGAAGGTCTCTGTAGAAGGCTTTACAACTCTTAAAATTATGCTTTTGAAATTAAAAAAACCAAACCAACAAACCAAACCAAGGAAACCACACCTTCTTTAAATGTAATAGTAAGGTAGAAGAGTAGTTTGTAAATGGTTAAGATCAGTGCAGCGTTAGTGTGTGGTGCTTCCTTTCTTGTGCAGATAAGTGTTTTGGCTTTGTAGCTTTCCAGCATGGTGAATGTGCAAGAACAGAGAAGTAATGGGAAAGGAGAGGCAGGTGCGTGCACCGAGGGAGATCCCTTCGAGTCAGCGTGACAGTGCCAGCAGTTCTGATTGCAGGACTGGGGCCATAATCGATGCCTGAATATACTTGTTTAAAACATTATAAAGAAGATTAATGGCCTGGTTGAGAACATATGTCACCATGATTTTTCCATCATTTCTGTTACAGAGTGTGCCACCCTTACTCATATTATGTTAGCAAGTCCAAATTAATGTAATTAAATATATATATCAAAAGACTTGATCTAGTTGACCAGATTAGTTAGAGATAATTCGGCCACTGACAGTGTTATAACTGAAGCTCTTTCAGGCTTAATAGAAACTAATTGATTTACTAGCAGTCTTCAGGAGAGTGAGATTTGCTCTACAACATACTGGATTTGTTAATACTACAGGCTTATTACTTAGCAGATTTCATCTTTTCTTCTTGTCTTCTTTTTCTTTTTACACATGTCAAGGAAAGGGCTGAGAAGTAATTGCATGTACAAAGGAAACTATATTTATTCAGTATAATAAAAGTAATTAGACTGTTTCAAAGATTTTTATTTTTTTCATAACACCAAGGATCAGGATTGGTTACTTGTAGAGGTGCCTTAAAATTCCACCTACTTTATTTTAATCGATTTGTTCATTCTGTAAGCAGCACAAAATTTCATGGGAGCCTACTAGAAATAGAATGAGTTGTCTGCTTTCAAACCATCTTTGAAGGATCCATTTTAAATAGCGGCCGTAGAGATTGAAAAAGTAGAGCATGGCAGAAACGCGTCTACTTTTGTTTTATAGCTGATGCTAAAACCATCTTCTTAAATGGGTTATGTTACATACTATTTTGAGGCTTCAAAGAAATTGTAAATGATACTTCCAAAGGAACTTCTGCTGCTCCCAAGGAACCAACTTTTATTAAAAACCCGTGACTCGCTACTTTCCTTCAGGAGAAAGTAGCTAAATTAAAGTCCAAAATTGGAGTAGTTTTATTAATTTTCATATTCTCATGCGAATTAAGGGCTTGTGGGTTGACATGTAACAAAAAAATGAAAACATATTTTTCTGCCAAATACTCTATATTTAGGTATACAGGCTTGCAGTTGCTGAATTTTATTACAGCATTAATAAAATAAATCTAAAGGGTTAAAATGTACAAGTGGAGAAATAATCACTGAGGAAAAATGTGTATTAGAGTGTGGGGCATAGGTAGTCAATAGCACAGATTTTAAAATTATTTATAATTCATTTGTTTCTAGAATTAGCTATTTTTCTCAGCAGAATTTTATGTGTTTTCTAGAAGCAGTGAGGTTACCAGATAGACATTGTATAATGCAATCACAGAAATGCAAGGTTGGAAAGGAACTTGGTGGGATCTTTTCTAAGTTGTTGTCCTGCTCTAAGCAGGGAGTAGATAGACCAAGTTCATTCTGGCTAGATATTTGTACTGTTCCTGAAGTTCAGCGACAAAGATTTCAGAGATTTTCCCAATCACCTGTTGCACTGCTTTACATACTATGAAATTTTTTTCTAATATGTAACATAAATCTTTCCTGTCATTGATGGACTAGGGAACAGCTGATCATCTGATGCTCTCTTACATGTTTGTTATCACATCTCCTGTCAGCCTAGTCTTGTTGAGATTAGAGAAACTTGTATCACTCAATCTTTCATCATAGTTCATGTTTTCTTTTTGTTCCTGCTCTTTCCTCTGAATATTCTCTTTCTCTCTGCCTATATCTTACAAGTGCTGGAGATAAATCTGAACTCTGTATTTCAGCTGAGACCTCTGGCAGCTCAGTAGTCTGGCTTTATGGTGGTGTTTTGAGTATGTCTGAATGAGATTTGCCTTTTTCATAGTAGGATCACATTGTCTCCTATTCAGCTTATGGTCCCCTGTAACACTCTTTATTCTACTTCAGGACTTCTGTACTTAACAACTTTGCATTTATGTTTTCAATGTTTTACTCGTAAATGCAAGGAGTTTTTTTAATGCTTTCCTTAAATTTCTCTTTAGTAAGTATACTTTCCCAATTAATTTTGCCTTCTAGTTGTTGCATAATCCCATATAGTATACTTGTGTGCCTAATATATATGAAAGTATAATCAAGTAATATGCGATGGGAATTAAGAGATATAGATAGTGGAAAATACGTAGGTAGAAGCGATACAGCTGAATGTTAAAAGTATGTCAGGACAACGTTTTGGTTAGCAGTAGGAGTATAAAAGCTAGCTCACAAATTATAAATCTGGCTTGTTGAAAAGATTTGAGAATCTTTATGTGGGCAATGTAGCCATAGTTTCTACCATGCTTTTTGGTTTGTGATGTGTAGGCTGCATATAAAGTAAATTTAAATATAACAAGTAAACAATACGAACTATTTTTCTTCACAAATCTGAAAATACGGTAAATCTCTGACATGTTTGATGACACTAAGAACGGATACATGAGGACAGAGCTGAGGTTCCTTCCCTGTAAAGTAATGTTTGTTCAAGGACTTTTTACCTTCAAGGCAGGACAAGCTCTGATTTGCAATGTCTGTTGTACAGGAATGTTGGGTGTGTTCCTTTTATTGTGATATGAAATGAACAGAAACCTGTTGTAGAATGCAATTTAACATGTACACTGAAGGATCAAATTAAAATCGCATGCACTATAGAAGTAATTTTCATTGTCCTTGCCAAATACACTTTCCAGTTCTAATAAACAGTCATTCCTAGTGTTTAATGTTTGATGAATCTCCTGTGAACCTACTGGGATAAGTAAACAGTTTCTTAACAACAGCTACCCATTTCTAATACCTAGAGGGAACTTAAAGAGCAGTTCATTCCCTGACTCCAAACACTTGCTGTTGTTCCATTTGGTTAAGCTTTTTATAAGTATTCATGTATTTTGAGTAAAATGAGGAATTTAAAAAAAAGGTCTGCAAACATGATGTCCTTTAATTATGGCTGACCACATCCCCTGTCATAGAAGAATGTACAAAAACTTTTTTCTATTCAGAACAGCTGCACTTCTGTTGACTGTTTGTTCCTTATAAACTTCTGTCTGTCAAGCAGGAACTAGAGCTTTGTGTGCAGAACAAAACAAAACAAAAAAATCCTTCTGTAAATCATAAATGTAACAGATGCAAGTGTGTTTCCTGTATGAATTTTTGGGGTGTCTATAAATGCAGTGATTAATGATCACAGTAACCCCATTTGCAATAAGATCTGAGCAAACATTCATTGGACTATATCTACATGCTCATGACAGTCTGATTGTGGGAATCTCTTTTTGCATTGACTCATTTATGCAGAGGCTCTTACATTACTGCTTTTAAAATTACAAGGAGAAGATTCCTCCTTTTAGATGATAATTTCACATTTTAAGCATAATTCAGATTGTTCTCTTGCAAATCCTTCTCCTAACTGAAGTAAAAGTTATTCCACATTTCAGCCTACAACAGATGTGTATACAGAACTTGCATAGTATCACAGTTTCAGTGAAAGACGTTAATCTGTGGTGGGATCCTTTTGTTTGTCCCTTTCTGCTGAAGTTCAGCTAAATCTTGGAGCCAGAGGTCTCTACACTAAATACGACTTTTGATCTGAACTATAAAAAAATTTATTAGGATTTCATTATAAATATTGAGAAGAGAGATTCTCTTTCTTACTCTCAGTATTTGCTATATAATTCTTTACAAAGTTTCCCTTCTAGAAAGGAATTGCAGGTGTAATACAACATTCATCAATATAGGATGTTCTAGAAAATATCACTCAATGGACAAAAATACATTAATTGCAATGCTACTGTACTATATATAAAGAAGAAATAATCAGATTCATCCAATAGAATTAAGTGTTGGATCAGGTATATAATATTTATACATCTCTATTATTGACCCTATGTGGATTGTGTTTAAATTTATATTCACAAAAAGAAAGTAAAGGGTTTATTTATACTAACGTTTGAAAAACACTTCTTACTCAGCTATCTGCTCATACATGCATTCAAGTATCTTTCTATGTTCATGAAAGCATATTTTAGTGCAAAGTGTTGTTATTACTGTTAAAAACGGTCATGAAGTACCTTACTGCCTTAATCACGAGCACAATTCAAGCACAAAACAAAAACCAAGTTACCTCAAGAGCTTCTAGTGGAAATGTAAAAAGGTAATAGTGGATGTATTCAGAAAGGCAAAGGCACAAAGCAATGAAATAATGAAGTAGATTTAGAAGGGTATCTATAGAGTTCTACTCTAGCTCCTCAGTGAGAGCCATATGAGGAGAAAACGTCACATTTATTGGAAAATAAAGCAAGTAATCAATATAGAGTTCTGCCCTGGAAATGGGTATTGGACTGCAGATGGCCTTTAACAACAAGAGATGATAGATAAGCAGAGGATAAACTTTAAATGTCCTTAAATACTATGATGAGTAGTTCGTATAGTTAGGAAGAGTTTCTAGGAAGGTGCTAAGATAGGGAGGACAGAGTTACGATTTAGGAAAATACTTTGTGTTTTCAAAACTTAACATCCAGGAATCAGCAGCAATCCCACATGATGTGAATATTCACCAACTGTCCTGAACAGAGGTTCCTCAAGGCAGCAGACTCCTGCCGACATCCGCTACAAGTGATTCAACCAAACTTTTAGCAAATGCTTATAAAAGACATGCATTCCCTCATGTGTTCCACACATTGAAATGATTCATTGCAGCTGTTAGTTCATTTAGGACAGTTCTGTGAATACAAAAAAAAAAAAAAAAGAAAAAAGCACTATCAAACTTGGAGATGATGATTTCTTAGACATCGGGGTTTTTGCTTGTTTTAGCACCGTACTGCAAGCACAAGACATGTCGCAACACTTTCTCCAAACAAAGATTTTATGAGATTGGGTGAGAGAAACTGTACTTCAGTAAATTATTTTGGGACTTCATTTTGCCTGTACAGTCTATGTTCAGTCGTTTTCAGCAGGTACTTTGTATAAACACACACTTCGTACTCTTTAAAATGTGTATATAGGTATTAGTATTGCCCATGGTCTGAATTAGACTAAATGTTTTTATTAAGCATTCAAATAATACAAGAAAGAAAATTATCTACTGGGTTTTAACTTTTTTAAGTTGCAGTTATAGTCCTTCTATGTGCACACGCATGAGGTAAATAAACATCTAGTTAGTTTTAAATGTATTGCATATGTTTGGTTTAAGAATGTTACAATGCAAGTTTCTGTGAAGTTCAGAAATCAAAATATTTTGCAGTTGTTACTAGGATACAAAAGGTAAACTTACTTTTTCTTATGGCATATATATATATACTTATACAGAGTGGGAAGAGCTCACTGTAAATTTTGTTTAAAGTCTCATTTAGGAGAGAGAGATGTATAAACAAGAAGATAGTGCTCACTAAAAATTAAGGTTTTGGAAGTAGTTATGGTTTAGATATTACTCTGCCACAAGTATACTGTATAGGAACCAAAACTCAGAGATTATATACCTAAAATATAGGTTGCATATCTACAGTAATCTGAAAACAAAAACAAAGTATTTGAGGAAGGGACTCCAGATGAAAACTGACATACTGATTTCAGTGTGAAACTTTTTGTCATGGAGATAGTCCATGCCATAACTTGTTCTATTCTATTAGGCCCAATTCATTATAGACTAAATGTTTGCTTTTAAATGCTCCCTGTTCAACTCAGTACATCAGAACATGCTTTCAGAATAAGGGTGAGTGTTTGGCCACCGAGTCAAAATGTGTCCGAGTCATGAGAGGTCTTGCATTTCTTTGAGTCTTCTGTCTAGAATCTTATCATTCAGTACTATGGCCACAAATTCCTAATGGAAGCAAATATAGTAAAAACCTATGGCAAGGGTAGAAAGATATCAAAACTTGACTTCTCTTGCAACTCTCAGGCTGAATCTGCAAGCTTTATGGATTCTAGGGGCAGCAGGGATTGCACACTTCATGGTTTGAAGCCTCTGCAGTTGCCAGAGGTGCTGGCGACACAGCTTTCAAGCACAATTGTTTATACCTCTTCTCCCCTTAATTAACCAAAAGCGTAAATCAGTGAATGAAAGTTCCTGCCCAAAAGAATACAAGAATCACTGGATCATTTTGTAGAATAACGAATTCTTTCAGTAGAGGAGATACAGGAGAGAGAAATTTGGTAATTTTGTAGTGCTTATGAAATCCTGATGAAGTAGTGTGCGCTGCTTTGGTGAGACTTACCAGATGCACTGAAAAAAAATCAATAATTCCATGCAACTGCATCCAAGAAAGATAGTTCTATGTGTATATATATTTCCTAGGAAAAGAAAATACTACAAGTAACATGAAGAAGTGTATTGACAATAAGGTCTTCCATACAATACAGTACTATAAGCATTAGTTTTCTTCTTTTTGCCTTCAGAGTGAATTAGTGTGGATTATTACTGATACATGTGATCACGGGAAAAAGTAAAAATGTATTTTTATACATGTGTAAACACACGTATATATGTGTTCACATACATGATTATAGATATTTATGACAAGAACTAACCAAATCACTGAAGTTTTTGGAAAATGGCTTCTAGAGATTATTGCTATTGATGGCATCCTCTGAGAGTTTATGAACTTACTCTAGATATATGTCACCTTTATCTTCACAAGAGTGGCTCTCGCATCTATGCTGTGTATTTCAAAGGGTGTCAGGGTGCACAGGCTTCAGGCAAAAAAGCTGCAATTTGCCAGAAGAAAGCTGATGATTAGTGACATCCTGTGCTATTTCCATGCTGCTAAATTCCATGAGAGTATCACCCATTTGTTGTGAAATAAAAGGAAAGCCCTGTATGCGAATGCAGAGAGGCTGGACAAGCTTTTGATAAGCACTTGTAGCACAATATTAGAACAGAAAATTTAGGGAGCCTGTGAAAGGCAGGGAGCTGGAGGTCGAGTAAGGAAAGAGGGGGCTGTCATCCTGCATTCTGGATCTCATGGGCAGTAGCTGATTAAATTGAAGAGGGTTGGTACGCCTACATGTATGTCACTTGACTGGCAGAATTTACATCCCTGAAGTGAGGATAGCTGAATGAGATGCGTGTTTACTTCAGTGCCACTGGAGCTTAGCAGCCCTGGCGCTGCTGTGTCTCTCATGCAACTGTCCTTGCTGCTGTGACAGTAGCTTCAGCTAAAGTAGTAAGAAGTGCTGCGAAGGATGGGAACTGTGCTGGCCTTCCTGGCTTCCATCTCTGTCAGGTGCAAGTAAACATCCTGGCTTTATTTCCTGGCTTTGGCAGTCTAAATTGATTACCTGCCTTTGCTCCTCCTTATTTTTTTCATTCCTTTGCTGGAGGCACAAGAAGAGGATCCTGGAAGTTGATTTCTCTGCTTAGATGGTTGCGCACAGGCCCAGCTACAGATCATCTCCACTTCCTTCTACATTGCTACTTGAACAGAACTAACATTTTGCATAGCAGTGGTGCATGTTAATGTTGCGCAGAGAAGACGTCTTTACAAGTGACAGACTTTCACAAATGGATTAGCGTTTTTGTACTGCATACATGCGAGCAAGTAAAAGTTTGTGCTTTTTCATATAGGTCAGGATTTGTAGAGCCTTTTCACAATTATTACTGCATGTACTTAGGGGAGAAAAGAAAGAGCTATTGTTAAGCCAAGAAGCTTCTATGTCCTCAGGGCAAACTCAGAAAGAGTTGGATATCTGCTCTCCCTCATAGCTTCTAATGATGCTAATAGGAGGGCTACCTGTGATTATAAAGGAAGAAAACAGGCTTTCTTTATTCTGAGTGTTACACATGTAACTGCATGTACTATTAGTTTCAAGAGCATATCTCTAAATCTAAGCAGGACGTAGAGTGTTCCTGTATGATGATGATGATAAAAAAAACCCCAAACTGTAAGGCTGTTTCATTAGAAGAAATATGTTATTTCTTTCAAAGTACCGATCCTATTTGGTGTTCAGAGGAGGGGAGGTTCCCCTCAGCTTTCCTTTGTTATGGAGTCCCTTCTAGTCTGATTAAACCATACTGATGTTTAATAGTTTCTCCAAACCGTGCCATCTGATGAATGGCTTTTCACTCAGAAACTGCTTGAGAATGTTTTCTTCAAGACAAGAAATGAAAAAAATCAGGATTTCTTTTGTGGGGAGGGAATTATTTTAGATGTGTTATTCACTACTTGTAAGTGTCCTGTGATGCCAAGTATTTGACTCACTTGTTTTTGTTGTTCCAGTCTTAACTCTGTGATTGCATTATTAAACATGAAATTCCTCACTCCTGGCTGCAGCAAACTAACAAAATTACTTCTTGCCTCTCCTTTAACAGGAAGTGGGTAGTGTCAGTACCTTGACAGTCTTATTCTATGAAACAGGAGCAAAAGAAAGGCTTTGCTTAGATCATGATGGTGCTAGATTGTAGGTGAGTGCTGTTTTGGAATTGTTTATCCGTGGAGCAGGTTCAGTGCAAGGAAAGAACAGATGGATAGTGGCAGAACGGGAAAGACTATAACGTACACTCTCATATCCAAAGTTTTATCCTTTATCTATCTATAATACTTCTGGATTCTCTAGAGAAACCAATAATGACCACCTAGTAAATGTTTATTGTATTCATTCTCTTACCTTTATGCTCATTTTACAGATTTGCTAAGGCTGTGTTACAAACTTGTGTGCTATGAAACTCCTGGTGCCAGAGTGAATCTCAAAATGTTTGTGTTAGTGGCCGCTGTGCTTTCGGTTGTGATGGCTTAGCTGTTGGGTATCTGTGCTGTGAATAAGACTGCGGTTATAAAAAAAAGAAAATGAGAAATATGCTTTTTCAGAAAGATTACTTCTTGTTTATGATGCAGCCACATACACAGTCATGCTGACGGAGGAAGGAGATGCTACTGCCAGATGCTTTACACCATGAAGCTGTGGCCTAAATACTATGCTAGGATCACATGGGAAATATGTCTCAGAACAAGAAATTAATCACAAGTCTTCAGGTCAGGCTACATGCTAAATCATCCTTTAGGTTTGAGCTTCAACTAGGTAATTTCAAATTCATTTGTTGCAGGTTTTTTTCAGATTTACTGTTTTGCTTTCTTATTCTACTTGTAAGTGTACTACCCTTTCCCCTTTGAGACAGAGGCTAGATGGAGTAGCTTTGATTCCTTCAATAGGGCACAACTAACATTGTGAGCACCCTAAAATGCATTTTACTCCCAAAGTTTCTTCATGGGTACTGTTGTTATATATAATCTTCAGGGCTGGATAGTTTTTGAAGTCAGCCTTTGTATTATTTCCTTCCTTTTTTCCCAAACCTTTATCTTAAACTGTTGCCTAAATTTGCTCTATTTGCCTTTTGCACTTGTAAACACCTTAAAGGATTTCTATAAGGTATTTGTTTTGATAGAGTGAAGTACACATACAGGAATACAATATAAACAGACCTAATGAAAATTCTGTTTGATCCAACACTAATTGTCATTCTTGGCTGTTCTACAGGGCAGCAGAAGCCCTATGTTTTCTGCTCTGTTTTTCATCCTGAATCATTTTAACTAACAGTAAAAATGCAACTGTTTGGCTCTATCTTGGTTTTAAACATGTTTATTCTTATTAAAGTAAATTGAAATTGTTTACCAGGCACAAACCCAAAAACCAGACAGTTTTTTGTTTACTAGAGGAATCACATTAAAATACAGAACTTGTTGATGTATTTTTCAAATCTGTCTTGACAGAAATTATTCATGCTCAGGCAAACAAATAAAAAAGGTGGTCTCAGGCCTAAAACATTGGTATTAATCAAGGATATGTTACTATGACAGAAAAAGTGTTTACCGTTAATTAGTATTTATTATAGAAAAGCTTGGAGAACATCACTTCCCAGTAAGTGGTCCCCATCAGGAAAGCTATTTTGGATAGCTGCTATACCTAAGCAAGTGTCTGCTGTCAGGTTATGTCTCCCCTGCCAGATGAAGAGATGTCTGCTGTATCGAAGGTTGATTATGTGCTAGCTGACCTGTTAGGGGAGACATGGCATAGTTCTGTGGAGTGAGTTAGGTGATGCCAGCTATAGAACAGATGTAGAGTTCACAGATAGCTACTTCATTGTAAAACCATCTTCATTGTCTCCATCAATGCATTGTCTCCATTGTGCAGCAAAACAGCCAGAGCTTATTGATGGTCCTCCTGTGAGGCTTTCACATCACCATTCTGCAGTGAAATTGCATCTCTGAGACCTACTGAGTACTGACATCAGTAGCACTGCACAGAGAGCGGCTTGACAGCGTCAGTTTGTGTCAGGCATGCAGGTGGAGGTAAGGGTCAGAGTAGGAATCTCAAGAGAGATGTAGGTTAAATTCTAGGCACATAGATTTTTACCTGAGATTATTTAATTGGAAGGAATTATAATAGAAGTGATAGACTTGCTATGAAGTGAGGGAAAGCTCCACTTAAGGAGCATTTCAGCATTTTGAAGTTGCAGCTATGATGTTGTATGTCGGAGTTATGCTGAAGTTTTGTATTTGCTTGTTCTAAAAAGTATGTCTCATCAATGAAGTTGACACAATTTCTTGCATTGTCATTTCTTCTGTTATCTTCTCTGAGAGTAAAACCTTACTGCAGGTGTAAATATTGCCTAAGAAACACTAAAAATCCTTTGAGAACACAGAGTGAAATTATAAATTCTATAAAATTCCAAGATATAATTATAGTGTGTACTATGTAATATTTATGCTGCCCTGGACGTTCTGTCCAAAAAGTTTAAATTACAAAGTAAGTAGTACCTATTAGCAAGTTAAAACCATGTAGAGAACCCTGTAGAGTATAATTTGGATTACCATTTATATTAAACAATTTATTGAATTGAGATTTCATAAAGGTTATTATGTTTATAAATATAAATTACAGCATTTATAGCTTTATGATATCAATTATCTTTAATTTTTGGTACGTATTAACTGTCATTTAGGTTGACTAAATTAGGAGATTATTGGGAAAAACATTCTTAATCTTGAGATTTTAACTACTTTATTCTAAAATGTTCTTCGAAGTTGTGCAATTTTGCTGTTTCAATTACTTTTTCTTTATGTTTTGGGTTGCTGTGAGGATGATTAGAAAGTGATGACAACTTTAATTGTGTTACCATTAAGCACAATGATTCACCATATCCTCATAACATTTTAACTCAGGCAAATTCCTGCTGAATACAGAATAACATAAATCGATGGGTTAGTTCCTATACATGTATTGCTAAGTATGCGTGTTCGAAGTTGTAAATGTGGAAATAGATTCTAGACCAATGGATTTTCATCTGGAATCCATCTATTTAATTGGCAACAAAAAATCCCAGTAGAAGTGAGACACCGAAGCAAATTCTTCAGCTGGAAACAAAATAGATTTTTTTTTTTTCTTTTTTTTTCTTCTTCAGGTGCTAGTTCTACCATTTGATCCTTATTTTGTTTTTCCCCTTAGCAAAATCCTACACCTTCAAACCGGGAAATGTGACTGCTACAAATACAGCATCCTGGAGAAAAACAGGAAGGAAAATTTTGATTATTTTTTTTTTTTTTACCATCTGAATTACAGCGTCACAGCGCTATTTTGAAACTTGCTGAGTAGCATGTTTTGCTAAGAGCAAATATTTAAATTATACACCAGAATCTGTTGCTTTATTATCATAACCTAATAGATGGATCAACATGTTATTATTTTTAATGTGGGCAGTGGAGAGAAGAGGAAAAGAAATATTTTAACTTTGTGAAATCCACATTCATCCAGAAAGGGAAGCAACTACTTCGCTCACTCTATTGGAAATGATGCTAGATTAGCAAAATGAAAATATGATAAAGCTAATAGTAGCGGCACACTAGGCCTACGTTTTGTATTATCTTTGCAAAACTCTCAGTTAAAAAGCAGCACAAATCGTTCTAGTGACTGCATTTCTTTAAGATGGAGAGAGAAAAACCCTTGAAGCAAAAAATAGGAAGGGCATGGTGGTTACTTCCATTTGCTGCCCTTTCAACCACACATTTAGCTGAAACCAAAAATGCGTATTTAATAAAATTGAGAGCACAGAAAGGAAAATATAATTATTGGTATGAAATACAGCTGTCACAGGCATATGTATTTTAGAAAACTGCTCTTTCGTATGTAGTGTTGCAAGCATTATTTTATTAAAGAATTCTTTCCTGCATAACTGTTACATTTCTCATCAAGCTCTCTGATAATTTTGAAAGGGTAAATTAATACTTTTGATCTGACATTATAGATAGGAAAAAGTACAGTATCTATACACTTCACAATAGAGTACTGAGAGTGCCATTTTGACACTAAGTGGTATGAGGATTTTTAAATATATGTAAATATATATAAATACATATTAATAAATAAATATATGTGTGTGTAAATGTTGTGCAGTACTAACAGGCACAGTACAGTGAAAGAGCAAGAAGCATGTTAGTGCACCTATTGGAGGAACATTCAGTCACCCATTCTTAATACTGCATTGTAGGATTGTTGTAAGAAAATTCAGCAAGGGACCTCAGGAGGTCTCTAGTTTAACCTCCTGCTCAGGGTAGGGTCAGTTCTGAGGTCAGACCATTTCTCAGGGCTTCATCCAGTCATGTACTGAAAGCCTCCAATGATGGGTACTGTGCAGCCTCTCTGGGCAACCTGGACATAATGTCTGTAGTGATGTCTGCCTATATAAAAGCCTAAAGAAACTTGTGGTGAGGCAGCAGCAGAAGCTTCCTGCTTAGGCTTCCTTTGCTGCCTTTTTTTATTCTTTTGAAAATACGAATCAATGCATAACTTTTAAACAGATTGTAGAGTGAGCTAAACCAGAAGTCTCACTTTGCTTGAATTGCCTGTGACTGAGTACCCCTGATCCAGTGAGTTTGTCGGTGAGATTTGTGCTGTGGGAAAGTACATAGACTTTTTCAGTACTCAATTTCAGCATTTAAGTACTTTTGATACCCTTGGGAACATGTTTTTTTTTTTTTCTTCTTAAGGGACAAATAATTATAGTAATGCCAGATGTTGTTATTACTCTGTTCATTATTGTTTTACCAGAAACGTAATTCTTAGTACTTTATGAAACACAACTGATGCTTTTTTTTTCATCTATAGATGAGAACGGGAATATTTGCTATCTCTCTACTAGGGCATGTTCATTTTTTACATTGAAAGACAAGAAGACAAAGATTGTGGCTAAGTTTCAGAGGAAAGGCAGCATGTGAAATGTGTATTTCCTCAGATTTCTAGAGGGTTACAGTAATTGCCTGTAATGGGGCCATATTTTCAAATCACTCTTCTATTTACAAAATTTTGTCTGTCACTGAGTTAACTTCTTCAAAGAACAGGTATAGTGGCATGCTATCTTCAAGGTTAGGAGTGTAAGAAGTGGGGAAAACTGTCTAGTGGAAGTTTGTTTACAATTATCGCTGAAGAATAATTAGGTACTTTTTGACTCTTGTCATTTGTCTTATTAGGTAAACTGTACATTGGAAACAAGCTAGCCACTTATAAACTTTCCCAGCTATGTAACTTCATAAAGTACAGCACTTCATCAAAACAGGTCCATTAACCCTCTGACTGGTACTCTTCTCTTGTCTTTGATTGCAGCACCACACAGAAGCGCCTAGCCCATCATTGCTCCCCCCATCAGCTTTACCATTAGATGTATTAAACAATGCCGTCGCTGGATTTAGTACTGTGGAAGAACTTATCCGGTACCTTGAACCAGATCGGTGGCAACTGGATTTGGAAGATTTGTACAGGCCAACGTGGCAGCTTCTTGGAAAGGCATATATTCATGGGAGGAAATCAAGAGGTAAGTTACTCTTGTGTCTGACCTTGCAGCTTTCTATGGGTATGTTTTCTTAACAAAGAAACAGTAATTAAAGAGTGTTCTTGACCTTGAATTTTGATTCCAAGAAAGGAATATGTTAGAAATACAGCCGAGATCATTGCTGTTGGCTATTCTCACCATTATATTATCTGAAAAAGGACAATAACTAAACTCAAAACTTAAAGGAATTTAGCAGGATAAAGTAACAAAATAAAAAAAAAGAATCAAAGCAGACAGAGTAGTTTGCTGTAGGCAACCTGGGAGATCTTTATTTCCACAAAGTAGCAGGGCATCTTGGCTGGGTGACATAATCTAACATTGTGGGTTTCCTTTTTTTATGGAGGGCAAAAGCTTTATTTTTTCTTTGGGACAGTTAATTGCTTATCCTTACTGTATCATGGGAATGATTGGGAACGATTGTTTTATTTCCTTAGAATTGTTCCAGTCTCTACACCATATAAATTCAGAGCAGTTAGCTAAATATTTGTCTTCCATGATACCTCATGAAACCCCTGTGTCCATGTCCAGTTTGATCATGCAGTTGTCAACTTTATCAGATGTAAAGTAGATTATGTATTTCAAGACTTGTGGAGCTATTTCTTGTTCAGCAAGTCATTTTCTTCTATCTACGTTTGACATTCATGAATTTTCTATCTCATATCATCCAGATGCTGCCCACTATTTCATGTTTATCGATTCCATGTGGATGGATAGCATGCAGGCAATACCTCCTTCCTTGCCCACCATACAGCATGAAAATGAAAACATATGAGCATTACTGAATATCAACAACACAACATATGTTGACAAATGTAAACTAGATTATCATCTGATCAGCAAGAAAAGGGAGGAAGTAAAACCTTTCATAACTCAAATTTAAGTTTTTGATAGCTTATTCTTGGATCAGAGCCTAAAAATCAACCATTCTACCCTACCTGTATTGCTACAGCTATGCACACAGCAACTAAATCAGAAATCAAAGAGAGAGAAATATCTTTAAAAGCTTTCCGCAATGGACCATGCCTTTCAGATAGTCATTTAACACTTCCTTAATTAAAGAGACTCAGTATTTGCCAAATGTATGCCATAAGCATAGGGTAAGTGGGAGAAAAACAAAATGTAATTTGTGAAACCTTACATAAACTAAAATGCAGGTGTTGGATAACATCTATATAGACAAAAGCAACTCCCTGCAAAACGTATCTTAGAAAGGAACTATCAGAGTAAATCTTTTAAAGACTTCTAATTAGATGCTGAAATAGATTTTTCCACTGAATAAACATATCACGTTATTGCCACATTTATCTTTAAGAGACCACCCTCAGACTGCATTACCAAGTGTGTAATGTAATAGCCTGAGGTGGAAAATATGTCCAGTTGAGATGACATAGTACTAACTGTTGGGTTATTCAATAGATAGGGAAAGCAAATCTTTTTTTTTTCTTTTCTTCCTTCTTTTTTAAATGTTATTCCTTCTAGTACGATGTTTGCTGTATTAAAAAACCTTTTTAAGACATGTTTGAGAGAAGTGCATGCCTTAAAATGTTTGGTTTTTTCAAACTCTTTGATCCTATAATTAGATCAGGTTTATTTTTGCAATATTTCAGTGTAAAAGCTAAATTACTGTCCTGCTTTTATAGACAAACATCAGTTTACATCTAGATTAAATGAAAATGTAATTAAAAGTGTATGTTACTTTATGTAAAGAAGAGAAGAGTATTGTCCTCTACTCCTACTTAATAATTCATATGAAAAAGACTATATTTAGACAGCCTAAATTCCACAGAACTTCTGTGTCTGATGTTTTCTCTGGATAAAATGCTTCCAAAAACTTCTAGCCAGGAAAGAAGAAACACGAAGTTCAGAGGCTTTGATGTCTAAATATAGGCCTAAATTCTTTTATAATATTAAACATACTTAATAATAAAACATATTTTGCTGTGCAAAAAAAGATCCTATCTCTTCCCACAGAAATCTGCGTAATCATTAGACCATATTCTGAAGTCTGCTTAAGAGAGTCACAATCCAACCATAGTCCTTAGTAGATGTTTTTCTTGTATAGTTATGTGACTTTTTTTTTTTTTCTTTTTAACTCCTCGTTTGGAGTTTTGCAACAGCCCTGTCCTATTGTAGGAGTCAGTAGGAAACTTACACTCCCAGGAACATCCCCAAGGTGCTTAGGAATGAAAACCATCCTGCTGCTATCTGTGCCCACACACAAGTGCCCCAACCAGAATTTAATTTGCTTCGTTGACTTTGAGGGCAGCATCCAGCTGGAAAAAATGTTTTAGGAAAGAGGGTTCCCTGTGGTAATCAATGCACATCCCAGAAGATGCCAGACAGTTGCATTGCCAATTGCAGAACACAGTTACTTTCAGGCTAGTGTGAACATGGATTGCTTCAGCTGTATGTGCCAGTGAAGGCACGCTTTTGAAACAGACTTTACTGTAGACCTACCTACATCTACATTTTTTTCTCCCTTTTTTTTCCTTCTCCCCTTATTTTTATTTTAGTGTTTCCCATTCATGTGCTACTGCAGAGCCTTCCATTCCTCCTGAGGTAGTACTAGACAAAAGAACATTGACTGTTGTGTCAAACATGATACATGAGTGGAAGCCAAGTTGAAGGAGTGTTTAAATGTTCACATTATAACAGGTACTGTAACTCAGTGCACTTGGGAAATCCACATAACCTTTTATTGTGGTTAAGTAAACACTTTTAAGGGAATATATACATTCTCTCATCTAGCTTCGTGCCCACAGTGTGTTAAAATAAATTTTGGACAGACAGATACTCTTTGAAAAAATAACAGCTTCATTCACATACTTCAAAGAAGTGATTATATAAGCACTAGATAAATTTGCCACAGACCTTTTAATGAAATTGAATTACATAAGGTAGGGCAAGGGTTCATTGTGAGGTATAATAGCAATATACCTTAGTACATTGTAAAGCATGGAAACCAAACATGACATTTTTCATCTCTCCTGAAGCCTGTTCTAACAGTAAGGCACACTAAAAAATTATCTGCTAAGAGCTGATTGTGTGTTCTTCCACAGAACCTTTTTATAATTTGGGTCTGCAAGTCTGAGGGGTTCAGTTTAAATTCATTCCAATTTTGTGACAAAATGCATAATACACGGCCTGCTCATTTTAGTCCATTGCCCCTTTCTCTATATTATAACTACAGCTAGCATTGAGGAATGGATGCATTCCTGTGCTGCTGCCAGTAGGCAGGAGGTAATGGAGAAGCACAATGCCACAAAGGCATCTCTCTCCCACTGGTCGGTGGGCTTGCTGGAAGAGGCATCAGTGCCCAGCTTCCGTTTACAGTTTCTCATGGTGAAGGGCTGAGCAGCAATTGTGTTAGGACGCATGAGCTTAGCTTCTTGAAATTCCCTGTACCAAGCATGTCAGTCTCTGTAGAAATCTACCAGTAGAAAGTATTAGCAGAACTAGCATTTCTGTTGTTGTGCTTTAGGTATTTTATCCTCATTCAAACAGTTCACTTACTGTATGTTTTCAAACACAACAGGAGAAAGAAGTACTCCATTCCTATCCACAGTCCTTGATTAATGGAGGTAGACATGTCCTCTCTCTAAATGACTCAGCCTAGAGCTATTAGCTGATCAGAAGAGCTTAAATCATTTCTAAGTTCTCACAGTGAATCTCTCCCCCGGAAGTTTTGTCTCTCTTTTCCTCTGCTCCCTTCTCAGCTTTCTCCAAGGAATGCTCTTGCAGTGTGGGAGGCAGGCTGGCGTCCTATCAGTAACTTTATTGGAGTTATTACACACTCCTCGCTTTTAAAAATCAGATTGTTTATTTAGGAGCCTATGTTAAGCTGATAGTGATGGAATGAAGTGCCCCAGCTTGGCATTCACTGTAAGTGCGAGCGGAGAAAAGGCTTCAGTGTGTTTAACTGACCTTTCACAACAATAAACCCTTACTTATGGATGCCAGTATATGGATATGGTCATATGGTCTGCAAAAGAAATGTTTGAAGAAACATGGAATGAAATTGCTGCCCAAAGATCTGCTCCTGGGACAGTACTAGTGAGCATTTCTACTAGAGAAATGCAGCTTCTAAATTTTCTTTATTTCTTGCATGTTTAAATAGAATTGAGAGGCATTATCTTGCCTTGATAGGCTGAAGTTCTCCTTTGTGACCTCTAGAGGCTCTTTACATAGTAGAAGAGGGAAAAAAGGTATTTCTCTAAAGGATGATTCAAATCAGGAACATATTTTTGCTTTATTTTATATCTTTTTATTTACAAACTGCTATCAATAACTGTAAAGTATTTGTCAAGTAATATCAATGCACTGGGATATATTTTTGCCTAGTTTCTTCTTGATTTAGCTCGAAACCAGTTGGTTTAAAGCTCTTTGCTGCTTTGTTCGAGACCTCTGTTTGAGTCATCTCAGTAGCCATATTATCATAGGGTTTTCTTTCTCTGTTTTTCTTTTTACAAGATAGAGTGCCCCTGTGAATTAGACGTTACTTCTCTTCCTTAATGGTGGTAGGTTGAGAGAGAAACAGTTCAGACAAAAGATCCCAGATCGTGATCATTATAGTCTGGCTTTTCTGAAATAAATGAAATTACATTGCGTTTCATCAAAGTAAGTTGTATTCATTTTCTCACTGAACCAATCCCATTTTTTTCAATCTTAACTACCTCTTTCAAGGCCTGTTATTTCTTGTCTGTGCAGCTAAGGAGAACCTAAAGGAGTTTGCCCTGTTTCAGATCTTTTCATGAGCTTGCTGTTCAACCATTGGCATAGGGAAACTTTAGTATGATACAGTGGAACTAGTTTATAAGGAAACTGGAGCCAAATATTAATATCTTTAACTTGCATTTCAACTTAGGTGCTTACAAGGAGGAGCTGTATTTTATTTAAAACACATCAAGTGAAAATGAAATCTAGAGAAGCAACAGAAATACCTATATATGCTGCTATGAAGGTGGAGGGAAAAATGGAGTCTAGTAATAGTTATATAGATACACATACTTGCTCAATTATTTGTTGTCTGTACAGCATTCACTGATGATGACACAACTTCTTGAAGTTCTTAGTCCAGAGAAGTGAGTTCCTCTTAGATATAAATGGCTTGATTCTTTCTTATACTTATGTTGCCCTTGCAAAGAAGCAACAATTGAAATTTTAGCAGGAAAGAAGTTTGAAAGCTTTATGCAAATGGATTAAAAATGTGTTTGGAGGTTTGCAGGGTTCTTAATTGCTGTGTGTTTTTCTCCAATCCAAAATGAATATAGAATAGCAACACTAGAGCTCAGAGTGTGAGTGTGAACAAAGGGAACTTCATTAGGCTTGTCTGATAAAACATTTATTGGAACACAGTAGCCAAAGCTTGCTTTGTTTAATTTGAACCAGCTCTGCCAGAGTTATAAAATAATTGGTGAAAATTCTTATACAACGGTCATTCCATTTAGGTTTCATGGTATTCCTATAACTGTAGTATTACACTTGTGTGCTGAACCTGTACCACCTGCACACAAATGAACTTTCCTCAAGGGTTCTGCACTGCTGAAGTTGGTTTACCACCAGTGAAGTTGGATAAAGAATCGGAAAAGCACCAGTTTGTTTGTCTTTTTGCAGTGGTGGATCTCAACCTCCTAAAGGAGGAGGTGCGGCTGTATAGTTGTACTCCTCGCAACTTCTCAGTGTCGCTAAGGGAGGAGCTGAAGCGAACTGACACCATCTTCTGGCCGTTGTGTCTTCTGGTTAAACGTTGTGGTGGAAACTGTGCCTGTTGTCATCAGAGTTGCAATGAGTGCCAATGTGTACCAACAAAAGTCACCAAAAAATACCATGAGGTATGCGCTTTTTTTATATTTGCATGTTTGGAAATACTGACAGCCAATTAAGGAATTTATTTTTACTATATGAATGCACCAATATTAATATTTTGAAATTTTATGTATTGCACTTGTAGTAAATATTTTTTTACCATTTTAATGAGGTGTTACATAAAAAAAAGTAATATCTTCCTTGTTAAAATACTTTTCTGTGGAACTATTAAGTCATTCCTGAGGCATTTGTTTACTGGTGCAGTTCACACACATCTTCAGCCTTCTGGTTGAGCTTTCTCTAGTGGTAGATGTGAACTTTATGAAGGAACAGTTATCCATCCATTTCCATTGTTACAAATCTATAGCTAAAATTATTTATTATAGAATTATCTAATAATTTCATTGGGTGAACTATACTATTAGCCCTTAAATAAAATTAAGTAGGAATATGAAACTGCAAGACTCTCTTCTTTGATAAAAGCAAGTATCTGTTCAACATGTTTTAATTGATTTTTTTAAAGGGCTTGAGGTAAAAGCAAAAATAAGAATTAGTGGATGGAATAGATGAAGAAATCAAGCTGAGGAGCACCTATTTCTTTTCATATGCTTCCTGTCATCCAGTGCAATCTAGCTCATAGTCCAGGTGTGTGATAAAGCACTTGCTGTTTTCTTGATGCTTGGCTGCTTCTCCTTCAGGTTCTTCAGCTGAAGCCAAGGATTGGCGTCCGAGGATTGCATAAATCATTGACAGATGTACCCTTGGAACACCACGAGGAGTGTGACTGTGTGTGCAAAGGAAATACTGAAGGATAAACATGATTTAATTGTGCTGTTTCCTTTCAAAGCACATTCAATCAATGGCTGATTCTGTTATGGGGCTTGTGCATTATCTCCTTCTGTAATCTCAGTTGTTTGCTTTGGGGATCTTCCATCTTCAAGATTTACAGTGAGCTCTAAAAAGAGGAGAAGCTAAACTGGGATTATATGTTGTGTGACAGCTCTGTTTGGAGGCCCAGTGAAAGGATGGGAGAAAGGCATCAATGAGGGATTTAAAATATATGTATTGTTTTTGTCCCCCACAATTTTCTTGACAATACATGGATTTATAATTTAGGAGTAAAAATAAAGTTAGAAGGCTCACATCATGGAGACTTGATCCTGCTGGCTGTCTCATTTCTACAGCTCCAGTACATCTGGCCTCTGGTTGAAAACACCTGAAATCTTTCTTTCTGTGTTCAACTACTCCTATGTACACTAAATCGAAGTGTTCTCTGTTGTATAAACTTGGGGTAAAACAGACTGTCTTGTTCCGAATTAAATTTAATTTGTCTAATGCTGGTAGGAAGGACTGGATTTTTCCATATGCTCTAGTAGAGCTCCTGCCTTTTAGAAAGAAGACTGGACAATAACGTGAGCTAAGGAAGCAAACATTGAAAAGAACAGCGCCTTTATTCTTACTACTATGGCTGATGATTTTTTGTTTCTTTGTTATTTTTTATCGTGTACATTTTTATACTCTCCTTTTGACAATATAACTATTTGCTTTTCTAAACTTGTTAAATATATCTATTTTTACCAAAGGTATTTAATATTCTTTTTTTATTACAACCTAGATCAACTATTTTTTAGTTTTGTGAGACTTTAAAGCCAGATTTGTACAGTAGGAGGCACAGAGATGTGGTTACAAAGGGAAAGGAGCATGATCTATTTGCAGTTTGTTGCTACACAGTGAAAAAATACAGGTTTTTTTACCTGGCTGCGCAGTAATAATAAACAGAGATGTGTGGATGAAGGTCTAAGCTTGCTAGCTCCATGACACTGAAAATATGAGAGACAGATGTTACTGTAAGTGGTTTCAGAAGCTGACTTTAAAAATTCCCTCTCTCCATACTGGCCTTTGTTCAGGTAGAAAAGAAATGAGCATAGGTAGCTGCATTCTGGCTTGTTTAATTCTTTAATTTCTTTAAAGTAGGATGATCTACAACGTAAGAGAAGCAGCCCAGTGGCTTGCAGCCTTCATGATGCATCATGGTCATGGGAAGGCAGCCTTGTTAATGTTGAAGTGTATGGTTTTCCATTGATGGTCATAGCTGTTTAAGTACTGTTCACTCACAGGATCGTAACACTCTTGAGTACAGTTTGATGAACTATGGATTTGTTCTTTTGTACGTTATATCCTTTAACCAATACACTTATCCCACCCTATGCAAATTGAAAAGGAAGCAGTAAAGTATTTTGCTTGTAAAATGCTTTAACATTATGCCTAGTTTATTTTTTTGACTATTGGATTTGCAGATTGTAATGAATCACCAAATAAAGTAATAATGCTAATTTTGGGAGAATAAATGTTTCTGTGTGGTTGCATATTTCTATCTGTTCAATATACAGTAACAGGAAAAGATAAGAGGGTGATTTTCAGTTTACCATTTTGAAAGTCAGTTATGAAAACAGAAGTCTTCTGTTACCAAGACTGCCACCTGCTTTATTAATTCTGCTTTACTGTAAATCTACAAGAAGGGAAAAGAAGGAATGTGATGCTATTTGTATAAACATTCAAAATGTTCAAAATTGTGTGGATATGAAGCCATCAAATTGAACTAATATCTTCTGTTATTGTTTCCATCATGAAAATGAGTTCTGATGAAAATGTGGAGAGTTTTGCAAGTTGGTATGACTTTCTGATATCAGTTCTGCAAAAATTCTTGTGTGGCTTCTGATTCTGTCTTAGCTGGTCTGTTTTGTCCACCCTCAATCTCAGGTGTAAATGTGGCATATCCAGTGTGAACATTAACCTGGTATTAGAATGCAGAATTATGGTCACACAAGAAACCTGGTTTACTAGAATTTTGAGTCTTTGACAAGAATAAAGTGTGTTTTGCAGGGATGCTGGGAATTTTTTTGCATTAATATTGTTCTTTTTGTGTGATTTAAAGAGCTTTTGAAAAGCAAGTTGAGATAAAAGCAGAAATCAGAGTCTTTGGCATCATAATTCAGCAGAAGAATTGAAACATGTAATTCCATTACAGAAATTTCAGCTGTAGGAAATGCAGGAGGTCTCATCCTCTCTGTAGACTTGCCTAGTGGAAGAAGAAACACCGTGCATTTTTGGATAGGTATTTGGTGGCAGCAAAGTATCTGGAACCATATAGGGTATGGAGGGTAATGATTTCCAAAAGTCACAAGTATTTCTTCTGTTGACCCCTTCTGGCTTTGGCTCGCTTTCTTCCTTGCCAATTTCTTGCACCAGTTTCCTTCCCAGTTGTTTGCTGTAGACCTGCATTTGGACTCATCCCTTTGCTCTTTACATCCCTCTTCACAGTGCTGTCCATCTCATCTGATCCAAAATCACCATATCTCCTGTTTGCCATCCTCTTGCTGAACATTAAGCTTATTCCCTCCTCCTTGGCTCTGTGCTTCTTGCTACCACTGCCCAGCTTTGTTTCTCTGCCTCCCCTCAGATGTTCCTGGGATTTATCACTCCACCTCTTCCCTATCTTAAAGAGCATGGATGGGATCAGTTGTTTTAAAGGATGGAAGATACCAACCAAGCAAAGCAATGAAGGGTGGAGTTTTCCTGCTTTGTGCTATGTTCTCTGTCCCTCTGGGTAGAGCAGCTGCCCCCCAGCAGTGGATAACTTCTGCTGGTGGTGTGATGGGACGCACCTGTACTGCCTCCTGCCTGGGTGCTGTAGGCTTGGTCTGGAGATCCTGCTGACTTCGCCATGGTCTTTGCATCCAGAAGAGTCTTATGATGTTTTGAAGATGTCCTTCTGACAGTGCAGGGGAGCTGCTGTCACAACAATAAAGCACTCTGGTGACCTCCCGTTGGCGGGAAAGAATGAGGTGAGGTAAAACATGCGGGACGAGGCAAAGGCAGGTGAGGCGGCGCAGGTGGGCCAGGCCAGGCCAGGGCTGCTGACAGCAGAAAAGAGCAAGAGAGAAACGGTGCTGATGACTGCGGTCTCCTAATTTGCTGACAGCTCCCCCACGGTGAGGCCTGTAGCTCCCTGACACCTTCCTCCCTTGGGAGGTTTTGCCAGACCCAGGTGGAAGGCTGTCCTCAGCAGGCAGTGCGGGGACAGTGCCAGCCGGCGGAAGGGATGAAACAGGGACGTGCACAGCTCTGGGTGCACTTGGCATGCCTTGAACACTGCTGGTATTTGGTTTTAAACTTTGAAAAATATACCTGATATAGATCTTCAGAATTGCACATAAGAAATGTACTGTGGTAGGTACAGATTTAGCATAAAGGGATTATTTCACACTATACTTGTAGAAACAATTGCCTAATTCTGTCTATCCTAATTTGCTTAAAATTCCCCCATTGGGAGGTTTTAATTTCTCCCTCTGAAGATCATCTTACCCAAAGATGAAGTTTTTCAGTCAGGTTTTTTGTGAGGACCCTTAACTTCTTGTGGCCTCGAGGTGAGCTGACGCTTGTTATACCCACAGTCACACACAGCATTCAGGAAACACTCCTCTGAGGGGTTTGTTTCATTATTATTATTAATATTCTGTTGTTTCTAAGAAAAAAGTGTGGTAAAAACTAACTGAAGATTTTAATGATGAATTACTAACAAGCAAACAATGGTGCCTTTCACAGTTACAGGTCATTGCAGCTGAATGCCAAGGATGCCATATGTATAGAAACAGATTGACAAAAGTGGTTAGAAAGCCTGTGATTTTCAATGTGGAACAGAAGTTGTAAGCTTTAATCTTACATCTTTGTGGAGATTTTTTTTTTTTAATTGTTGTCTGTTTTAAGCCGTGAGTTGCTGGACTGCATTAATATAAGCATCAGTGTTTGGGAATAAAGAGGGAAATGACTCTTTCCAATGGGCCGAAGCAGTGGAAACAACTGAGTGGAATAAAGTAGCTCCTGTAAACAGACCGAATAGCGTAGGCTGCATTTTGTAGGTTTTATCGTATTCCCAATAAATGGCTTCGGCTAAAAGTAATTATTCCCCCCCCCCCCCCCAGAGGAATAGGTGGGGAGCTGCTGACCCACAGTGAGCCTTGTTTTTATGGATTCTGTAGATGTTCACATTCCTGGAACCCTCCTGTCAGCCGTGGCCAGCATGGGAGTGATGTGGAGCTGCACCAAAACTTTAGTCACCAAGGGCGTTAACTGCAGATCTGTTGGCTCTTAAACTCTTTTAAGTTTTCTTGCTCTTTATCTGCCCGCTTGCAGAGGCTCACAGCTCCTTTTCAGCAGAAGAGGAGAAAAAAATGTGGATGGTACAACAGAGTGTGTGGAGGGGAAAGACAGAAGCACAAAGCTACCTTATTTAGTAGCTACTGCATCAGCTAATGCAAGCTGTTATCCTATTTCGTTTCTAATGAAGGACTGTGTTGAAACTCTTAGAAATTTGCAATTCAGATACTAGCTGCTTAAATAGTCTCATTTTGATTGCACCAAACTGTGGAAATAAAAATTAGAAACATTTACTTTCTTTTTGACTTCTGTAGATAACAGTAGTAGTGCTATTGTTAAAAGCTCTCTCATAAAACCTCATGCACAGATGCTAGAAAAATCGTGATTGGAAGATTTTCATTCAAACCAAACCCTGAAGCTACGTAGACCAACTTCCTTTTCTGATGCTGTTTGTGATATGATATTGAAACTAGTTTGAGTGTGCTCTTCATATCATTTTTGCACGGGATGCTTTATGAGACAACTTGCCTTTCAAAGTCCTTTTATGCACCTTTTAAACCCAAGGACAGTGTTCTTGTTTGTCTGCCAAAAGGACAGAGTAAAAACATGGCTATGTTTTTTCAGCATAAAATGGACAAAACTTTTTAGAGAAGACAGTTTGCCTGTTGCCTCACTGGAACTCCTGTAGATTGTTGAAAGAAAAATAAGTTTACAGCTCAGTCATGGGAGAAAGATGACAGCTTTTTTGAAAGTGTGATTCAGAGCACATAAGCTAAATTCCTGCTTTGAATCTTGTTCTGTTTCAGTCTTCATTGAGCTCATTTGTCTTCGAGTATAGAGTCAAATTCTGGCCCTCCCAGTTGAGGCAGCTCTGTTAGATGCATGAGGTTAATCAATGGGAATACCCCATTTACAGGCTTGTTTTGTGAACAAAACATCTCTTTCTGAAAGAAGAGTCTCAAGAAGTTCTACATCCTGGAATGGTTTTCCATATAGTCAATTCGGCCAGCTTTTATTTTGCCTAGTGAAGTAAAGACACAAGTGCCAGTTCGACTCAAGCCCATGCTGCCTTCCTCAGATTCTGCAGTGCTGAGGATAGATCCAAGCCAGCTTGATTCTGGTGTCTCTCCTGTTCAGACTGAGTGACAAGTAAACTTGCTTTTCTTTCACTGTGCAGAACCCCAATAAGTTAACAAGGTTGGTGAGAAAACTTGTTTATCTGTCTCACTTTGACCTGTTTCAGTCATATCCATGGGGGGTGCCTTGGGATCTCAGACAGCACCTACTCAAACTTCATTTAAGAGAGAAGGCCAGTGAAGGCCATACGTAATATTTAGGGTTCTTTTCTGAAGAACAGCATCTCACAGTGACCAGTACAATTAGCAGCTTTGTGAATTGAAAAACTGTAAAATTAACTGAAACACTTCATTTAGAGACTGATGAGAAGAAAAGCATATTTAAGCTTTGATTTGATTCAAGTTTTTCCACAATTTCAGAAGAGGGGCTGCTTTTCACCCTCACAAATTGCTTTTCATTGAGTATCCTTTTGTCAGAAGTTGAGTAGTTTCCCTCAAAACCAGTAAAATAAACACATAACTCAGGTGTTAAAAGGCCGGACCTCCCTAATTCTTTCTGCCTTCAGGATGACATCTGTTTTACTATGACTAATATACACTTCAGTGAGGAAAAGTAAGTGACCTGTGTACCATATAGCATCTTTATGCTTGCATGGCTCCTTAAAGATGTTAAGCAGACTTTTGATATAGCTACAGTGAGGAGGTGCTAGGCAGAAATTGGTTTTTTTGGGGGGCTTCATGTTATTGTGAAGTCGTAGCAGGCGCTATACTGTTGAAGGGCATATGGAATTTAAATGCACAAAATTCCTCCTCGGTTCTCCAGAAAGGATATGGCCCATGTGCAAAGCCTCAAATATGTTTGTTCACCTGTGACCAACTTAGTTACTTTTCATGTCTCATGTTGAAGATAACAAGTGATAGGCCATGCCTAGCAGAGAGATGATTATTGTGTGATAAGGTTGGTTTCCTTTGACACATATGACTGTGTTCAAAAGGGACAGATTAGCTGTTTCACTACCAAAAAGACAGGAGGATAATCATAGAATCATTTAGATTAGAAAAGACCTTTAAAATCATCAAATCCAACCATTAACCTAGTACTGCCAAGTCCACCACTAAACCACGTCCCTAAGCACCACATCTACATATCTTTTAAATACCTCCAGGGATGGTGACTCAACCACTTCCCTAGGCAGCCTGTTTCAATGCTTGACAACCCTTTTGGTGAAGAATTTTTTTTCCTAATATCCAATCTAAACCTCCCGTTGCACAACTCGAGCCCATTTCCTCTTGGCCTATCACTTGTTACTTGGGAGACGAGACTGACGCCCACCTGGCTACAACCTCCTTTCGGGTAGCTATAGAGAGCGAGGAGCCCCTCAGCTTCCTTTTCTCCAGGCTAAACAACCTCAGGTCCCTCAGCCGCTCCTCATAAGACTTGCTTTCCAGACCCTTCACCAGCTTCGTTGCCCTTCTCTGGACACACTCCAGCACCTCAATGTAGTGAGGGGCCCAAAACTGAACACAGTATTCAAGTGCTGCCTCACCAGTGTCCAGTACAGGGGGACAATCACTTCCTTAGTCCTGCTGGCCACAGTATTTCTGACACAAGCCAGGATGCTGTTGGCCTTGGCCACCTGGGCACACTGCTGGCTCATATTCAGCCGGCTGTTGACCAGCACCCCCAGGTCCTTTTCCTCCAGGCAGCTTTCCACCCACTCTTCCCCAAGCCTGCGGCATTGCCTGGGGTTGTTGTGACCCAAGTGCAGAACCCAGCACTTGGCCTTGTTGAACCTCATACAGTTGGCCTCAGCCCATCAATCCAGCCTGTCCAGATCCCTCTGCAGACCCTTCCTACCCTCAAGCAGATCGACACTCCTGCCCAACTTAGTGTCATCCGCAAACTTACTGAGGGTACACTCGATCCCCTCATCCAGACCATTGATAACAATATTAAAGAGAACTGGCCTCACTACTGAGCCCTGGGGAACACCACTTGTGACCAGCTACCCACAGGATTTAATTCCATTCACCACAACTCTTTGGGCCTGGCCATCCAGCCAGTTTTTCACCCAGTGAAGTGTACACCAGTCCAAGCCATGAGCAGCCAGTTTCTCCAGGAGAATACCATCGGAAACAGTGTCAAAGGCTTTACTGAAGTCCAAGTAGACAACATCCACAGCCTTTCCCTCATCCACTAAGCGGGTCATCTTGTTATAAAAGGAGAAGATGTATACAGGAAAAGCAACAAACTTGCGTGCACTATGAACTGTTCAGTAAAAGCAGAAGTGTCATACAGACTATTTACTTGCTGGAAGGATAAAAAATTAGTTACTCATTGTTCTTTTACAAAGCATTGTTAATGGGCTATATATGCTTTCCTTCTATATGTTTCATTGTCCCTAAAGCATTAGTCAGGTTGGACAATCATTTCTTATACATCTGGCATACTCTTCTTTCATCAGTTTCAGAAAAACTAAAATTTTAGCAGTTTTTTTGAAGCTGATTCTTTTTTTACTACTGGTAACAATAATTGAAGAAGTACTAAAGGCAAAATTTAAAGCGTAGCCATCTCTAAACAGTTGTTAACACCTCAAATTAAAAAGACAAAATTGTGGCCTAAGCCACAATGGAAATCTGTGGCTGTGAGGAATTCCTTTCTGTCACCTTGGCAATTTTACATTTCCAGATTTTAGCAGTGTGGCACATTAGTGCCAAAGTAATATAGCTCTTTTTCTACTTGTAAAAATAAGGATTTATTCCATGCAGTTTGTGAACCTAAGCAAGCCAGACAGCTAAGTTAGAGAAGCTGATGAAGTGTGGGCTGGATGAGCAGGCAGTGAGGTGATTGAAAACTGAGTGAACAGTCAGGCCCAGAGAGTAGTGGTTGGTGGAACAAACTCTAGTTGGAGACCAGTAATTAGCAATGTACACCCAGGGTCAATAGTGGGTCCAATCGTATTCAACATCTTCATTAATGATCTGGATGTTGGGGCAGAGTGAGTGTACCCTCAAGTTTGCTGATGACACAAAAGTGGGAGGAGTGGCTGATATACCAGAGGGTTGTGCTTCAAATCATCATAGAACTAAGAATTATTAGAATATACCTAAGTGTGAAATTCCCTCATAATGTTTACGATCTGATAGATGACAGATTCTTTTACTTCAGTTTCTCCCAGAGTAGGCTTCTACGGGTTTATATTGGCTTTGTTAATCATTACTTTCAAGTTAAAAACTGAAGATAAGGATGTGAAATAATCATATGTTATGTGATAGGAAAAGGCCTATATCTATGCCAATATCCTGTGTGAAATCACACCTTTATTTTTCAAGTAAGATCAAGTTTCTTGTATAAGCGATAGCCTTTGAACTCTTACCAAATAGCTTACCTAATAGCCCTCCTGCATTTCAATTTTGCTTTACCTAGAGCATAAGAACATTGGCATTTTTCTCTTAAACTTGTTAATGGTTCTTTGCCCTGACAGAAGCTACCTCATAAGTGCAAATAGAGATCGGGAGTTGCTAATCATTTAGGAAATGACATCAGAGCACTTTTATGGCATGTTGTCCAGAGGCAGCAATGCCAGGAATGGTGCCACACAGGACGATGATAACCACCAGCTCACAGATAGGCCAATATGTAAATACCCACAGGATGCAGGGTTGGGGACCAGTACCCTTGGGAGTTAACTGTGGAAAAGATTCACTTCTTTAAAGACTCATTTGTCCTTGTTAGTCTGTTTGAGACAATATGTAATGGCAAATGACATCGTCCTGGTCTCTTCCTGGAAAAAAAAGGAATGAAGAGCTAGTTAAACTATCCTAATACTTATAAATTCTTTTTCCCCCATGGGAATGTGAAACAACAAATAGAGTATTTATTTAAGAAATGCTGCAGTTCCCCTTACCCATGCTCCAGGGTGGCATTTAAATCAGTAAGGGCAGCATTCTTTGCAGTCTGAAAGCAGTGAACAAGATCCTCTATATAAATAATTTACTCTATAAAGTACCTGCATTAACATATCACTGCTATACTAACCACACTTGATTATGTCAAACCACTTTGTGTGGTGGGATAAAATCATTGCCTTAAATATGGTAGCTTAGTTTTCAACTATTTTAAGCAGTCTTAATGGATTTTAGAATTTTGGCTGCCCTTGTAGTCTCCTTGAAGGTCATTCTGAGTGATGGCTGCAGTGAAAAATTTCTTCTCTGTGACCTGTGGGACAGTTTTAAGCAGTGAGGTCATGAAAGCGCTCTTACTTAAATGCAAGAGAAGAGGCCAGGCACAGATTTATTTTTAAGTTTCAGGAAAACGGCTAGAGAAATCATTCCCAATTGGCAGAAAGGGGACTCCCATTCCTCAGCTAGGATTATTTTGTCTCTTAAAACTTAAATTTCCTCCCTTCTCATAGGAAAATGTAAGAAGATTAAAATAAGGATCATATAATCTAATATTTAGCTTTATTCACTTTCATATATTCTTTTCGTATGTGTCCTTCTGCAATACAAGCAGTGAATCTGGACTGCCTGAGCCTATGCATTTTCTCTCTGCCTTCAAGCTGTGCTAATAGGCCCCAGAAAGTAGAAACACTCCATCTTTTTGGATGTTTCAGATCAGTGTCAATGTAGTTAAGCAATAGAATTAGTAAGCAAAGAAGAGCAGTTAGTTTGTGCAAATAAAAAAGCTCAGAAGCTCTACAGATGAAAAATGAAAGGGCCAGAGGAACTCTTTTCAGGGACACAAATTTAAGGTAAGCACTTACCACCTCTTAGGAGCCAGTGGGCTGTAGGGTCTGACTTTATTACCATCTTTGAACATCTCCCCTTTGAGCAAAAGGAAAATGAGGGCAGGAACATATCTTTGAAAATGGACCTGGGTGTGGGAAGTCTGAAGCAACTAAGCACAAGGTGAAAGGTGGTGTTTACAAAGGAAGATAGATAGCCATGTTTGGGGACCGATGGCGCTCATTGATTGAGGAGCTCTGAAGGGCTCGGGTGTGTCTCTCAATTGCAGGCAGATGAGCCGAGTTTTACACTGCTCTGAGTCTGCCTGGCAGTGTAAGATGTTAAAAGCAAGTGTGCCAGAGACTTTCCTGTTAATGGACACCTTGACTCTGACAGGCTGAAGACCTGTGCTTATGTGGCAGCTGGCTTTGCCTGGGTATGCCCTCATGGACAGAGAAGGATCTTGGCAGAGAATACACTGTGCCGTGAGAGATCTGCCGTGCATGCCCTCCAAATGTGCTATCTTGTGCGATGGTTTTTTGGATGTGTTGTGAGGTATGGCTTCTCTCAGGCTGCAGAAGGAAACTCAGCTCCCACAGTTCTCTCTGGTCATCATTACTTTGTCAAATCATAAAAGAAGTAGCAGGTTTTGCCAGAATATTTTCCTGTCCTTTTCTTCTTTTCATTGTATGTTTTACTGTCTTTGCCATCCCGAAAGGGATGTCTTTGCCATCAGAAAGGGTACATCATTGGTCTGAGCCGTAATGTGGTATGCCTCAGCTGTAATGGTGGCTGGAGCTAGCGCATTCCATTTTGCATCGGTGCTAGCTACAAGTGCATCCAGGGTCTGTTATAGCTCAATTGATGGATATTAATTTGTCCATTGGTAATTTGCTCAGTTGCCAAAACCTGATTGTTTTCAAAGGCAGAGTAAAGAGAGTGCAGAAGGAAGAGTGGGCAATGCAGAGAGTGCCTGTCAACCACTACCTGCTGTTGGCAATTGCAGGCTTGGATACGGAGGGATTGGACTCTTGAGGCAGTGACACGAAGGTGGGGCTTTGTTGGGACTAAGCTGTGGTGTGCTTCTTGGCGGGGGGGGGGGCGGGAAATGTTTGGAGGCCTGTCAGGAAGTTTGCTTTGGGAGTTGAATGGCAAAGTTTGTAGCTCAGAGATAGCATGCAGTGAGTTTGGACTGTGGAGAAACAGTCTGGAGGGGAAGGCTACAGCCTGGAAGTGCCACTCCATCCGTGAAGCAGTTGACGGTCATTTCCATCTTAAAGAAATGCAGTAGCGGAAGTTACTATGACCTGGATACTTGAAAATACTTAATTTTGTCATGTTACGCAAGCTTCTGACTCTGCGATTATATAGTGGGATTATAGACAAAATTTATTGTTTGAATTTTGGTTGCAGCACCTGGCTTTTAATCAAGTAAACTGAAAAGTGAACTTTTCCATAGTTATAGCAATGTTGTTTGATCCACAGATCTTACCACTGATGCTGTTATGGAGGAGGAGGCGGAGAGGGTTCATGATGTCTGTAGTCATAAAGCTTTCACAGTCTCTGAGCAGAAACATTTTGTCCTGTGTGAGCAGATTTACTTTGGAGAGGGTAAGCTGTAATTCTTGGAGGCCTCACCAACGTATTGTTTCTTTGGCTAGCTGTGTACTGTGTACCTGAACTGCAGCAAGGAAAAAAGGAGCAGCTTTTGTAGCAGATTCAAGCTGACTTTGGAATGTGCATTTAACAGACTAAAAGGAGACATGCATTGTGTTTAAATTCAATGAACCAAAAAGTCCAACTGTTCCCATTTTGTGTTGTGTTTTGCCCATTATCCGCAAAGCATAGAGGAAAGCATTGCAAGGTGGATCAGGGATTTGGAGAGGCTGTATGCTGTTTTCTGAAAAGCCATTCAAGAGTGTAATGACAAGAGCTGGTTGTGGTTGCACATAGCTGAGGGAGACTTCAAGAGACTGAATACAGTATTTTATGAATACAATATTCATAAAAACTTAGGATCAGGCCTGTGATATAAGTTTACTGTGGCTTGAGCTGCTGGCTAATATTTAGATGTAAAGAGAAAAATGTTGGAATATATTGGATATTATTTCCCAATTCTTGTAGCATATCTTCTTCAGCTCCAGTCTCATACTATTTAAGTCAGCAAATCCTAAACCTCTGCAGCTGGAGCGAGCTGCTGCAATTGCCGTTTATGTGACATGAGTACTTTGAGACTCAAGCCTAGCAAGCAGGAAATCAATTTTTAGAAAAACTAGGTTGGGTACATCTCTCAAAAATCTTCTCCCACTGTGCAATCAAGAATATCTTTACTTTGAAAGTTTAGTCTTCTGTTTGCTGTGTGAAGTTCCTTGGTGTTCCCTTAGCCTATTGTGCTTGATTTCAGTTTTACTGTGGGTGTAGTATTTTCGGTAAAGCAGAGGCATTATATTTAATTTTCTACCATTTCAAACTCTTTTTATTGGCACTCCAGCAAAGTTGTTTACCAGAGGTACATACTGTGAAGTACATTCTTCTGAGCTTTCCATGGGTGAAATAAATTTCTTCATGTGGGAAGAACAGGAAAATAATGTGATGAATTCATTCTGCAAGAGATCTTTAAAATTATTTTTTTATTTATTGTGGAATATTCAACCTTTTACCTAAAGTTAGAAAACTTTTTGACATATACTTCTTCTTTTTTTTTTTTTTTTTTTTTTTTTCCCCCAATACCTTTGTCCTTTTAGGAGACACTAAAAGAGAACTTAAGACCACTTCTAAATTTGTTTACTGTCAGTTTAGTTGTATCAGCCATATGAATATGAACTCATTCCCCCAAAAGCAAACACAAATAGATCCTCTTTACTGCAGGGTAGGCACTAAGGCACACTGGAGAACCCCTGAGGGAAGGGCTGTGTGTGGTGCGGTGCTGCCTGACCCATGCACCTCCTCACCTCTGGTGCATGACACCACTGAAGCAAAGTGAAATTTTAGTGCTATTACCATACTCTCCTTCAGTCTGGGAGAGCTGGTCTGGAGACCTCTTATCTCCATTTGTAATGCTTTTGCTGTCCCTTTATATCGACATTTTCTGTCATGCACAGATATCCAGATCATCTTATTTACTTCTATTTTTAAGAAGTGGATGGGGTCCCATCAAACAGTCTGCCAGCTGCTCAGTTTCCCGCATGGTCTTCTATGGATGTGTCTGCACAATGTTTAGAGCAGGAGTGAACTTTTAAAGCAGGAATCCATGTAAATACCTAAACATACAGATTGTGTACAGTAAATCACACTGTTTACATCGTGATACACCTGCATAGCTCCTTCACAAATGTAAGTGCACAAAAGATGGAAGGCTACCAATATGCATATTTGTTACAAAGAGCTCCTTTCAAACGTAATCTTTTCTTACTAGGATGAAAAAGGAAGAATTGTCCAAATTAATACTGGTTCTTGCTTAATGTAACCTGTCGAGGTTGCAATTAAACTATTATGAGCTCCAAGTGATTTTAAAATAAAATTTTCTTTGATGACAGAGGCATATTCTAAACTGTCTGCATATTTTGTATCTTGTGATATTCCAGAAACACCTTTAATGAACCAACAGATAAATAGACTACATATAGCAATGAATTTCCCTTTCAGTTTACATGGGAAATCTCCTTTTTTTCAGGAGGACCAGAACACTAAGTATTTCATGCATTACAAGAAAACAGAGAAATTGAGACTGTGATTCCAAACTACAAATTCTGTGCTATTATAGGCACAGACAATGCTTCCAGGTTTAACATAATAACATCATCTCCTCCTCCCCTTCCTTCAAGTTGGTAACCTATCTGACTGGAAATCAGTGTTATATTCCTGGCACTGCTACTGATGCCCAATGTAATGCTGAGCACATCACTTTCCCTTTCTTAATTTACCCTGTTGGATGTAGGTGATGGTACCTTCTTCTTATAAGGCACTTTGAATTCTGAACATGGAACATAAAATGCAATTTAAAATACAACTTTATTTGTTATAAGACAGTTTGGAATACTATTATGTAGATGAAGCCAGGGGTATATAGAATGAAAAAGAAATGGAATCGCAGGAGCTTTTGGCATGTAATTGCATTGCCACATGAGGGGAGGACTGTGGTTCACCCAGGTAATTATTCCACAAAGTGTTGGGATGAATCATGCAGCATTCCTAATGTTGAAACTTCTGCTTTCTCACAGTAACTCAGGCATACATTAAACCAGAAATGTAATACTTTGTTGTTTTGGTTGGTTTTTTTAAACACATCTTCATTAGTGCAACTTCCTTCCCAAATCAGCAGGACTAGTGTCGTGCCATTTAAAGATTACAATGGATTCCACAATTTGTGTTTTGTCTGTGTCTGCACTGCTTTAGAGACAATCTAGCCCAGAAAGATTGGGTTTTACCGTGTAAATTACCTGAAAAGCCAGGACTTCACTCTTCTTTCAGTGGTTGCGTCTTCCTTGCAGTTGTTTCTTGCCACCTATTGCTTGAAGGATAATAAGAATATCATTTTACTCTCTGTGGTTTATTTGCATATGTGAGGGTTAATGGCATTGAAATGAGTTATTTTTCTCATCTGGTCATCACTCATAATCCTGAAAGATGTCTTTCTGCCACTTTACCACGTATTTGATGTATTAGAAATCCATGTTCAATATTTCACTAGCAGCCGTTTTAATTTTTGGTTGAATTTGCTAGTTATTTCTCTTTTTAAGGACTGTTTCTGAAGTAACTGAGAGAATTTTATACTTCTTAGCTTTCTTTATAGACATGGCAAATGCTTCTTTCTAACCTAAAATATATTATAGTATCCAAATGCTCTTCTGAATATCTTTTTCTTCTTTCTCACTCCTCGTATTGCAAGAAATCCCTATGTATACTCCTTTTGGCAGCTACAAATGTAAAAACTTATCAGTAAGAATATAAAATTTGATGCTGATTATCTAAATTGGTGTAATTCAAAAAAGGCCTAAAACTACACTGAGTTTAAATATAACATGAAATTGGCACTGGGTTATTGAAAATCTCTGGGGACTAGTATTGATGTTTCAAAATTAAAATTGATACTTCTTTATATGTATATGTGCATTTCCTTATTTGTGCATTCATAGGGTAAACTTTGTTCATTTAATGTAAAAATAGCCCTGGCTGCATGCTACCTTTAATATGAGATTAGCTCTCTCTTCCTACCATATATTCTTGTGTGTCATATATGTATTTTTATTAATTTGCTACATTGTCATTCCTATCATGTTGGTGGTTTCATGAAAACAACAAGCATATAAATATTAACAAAAGAATGAGTGGTAAAGAGTGCAAACTACATGGAAAGTAATGTCTTAAATATAGAAGCCTTCCGTGCTGTATATTTTAAACTTACACTCAGTGACAACAGGAAAGCTGCTCCCTATCCCCAGTCTAATTACCATGGGCTTTATAGCTCTTACAGCACCTGGTTTCTTCTCTCCTTTCGAAGTCAGGATTTCTGAAGTAAATCTATAAATCCAGCAAGTATTAGCTCAAAAGCTTTGAACATTGCTTTGCTCCTGTGCAACATCAGATTTGCTGTTGTCGCAGTGAGTAGAAGGCACGTAAGGTAGAACAGAGGAAGGATGATACATCCGCTCTCATACCATTTATGCCATTTAATCTGCTTCTGCAGATGTATGAGGGCTGTTTTCTCCTTCATCTCCCACACTAATTGTAGAGTCTCATTTTTCAAACTGGGACCAAAACATAATTTTGTAACAGACATGGTTTTGGGGGGAAAAACTCAAACAAACAACAAAAAACCAACCTAGTCTTCTTCACAGAAAGAATCTGAGTGGTGGTGTGTTAAAATATAAAAGGAAACAAAACAAACAAAAAAAACCCCCAAGCCAGTGTCATGTGTTTAAAATTCGAACACACTGTTGCAAAAATAAACAATTTAGTGATAAAGCAATAAGGTTATTTTCCCTCTTTCATCTTTTTAAATCAAGACCTTTGTTCATTTAAAATCAGTAATTTCACTGCAACAATGTTATGCTCTGAGACAATAATATTTTGACTTTTTCAGAAATAAAGTAGGGCATGCAGTATTTATAGAGACAAGTTACGAACTCTTAAAAACAAGATTTTATAATGGAAGTGTTGACACAAGCTTGATTCTGCTGGCATAATAAATTCCATTATAGTATTCATTATAGGAATTTCCAGTCCTTTTATAGACTATGGAGTCTCTGGAAAGCAAATGAACTAAAGAATAACTAGACTATCACACAAACTCCTCACAGCAATTACTTCTTAAAAGCGGCATATCTTTTGAGAGTGTTACTTTTGTTTCCAGCAATCTTCTCCTTTTCTCAGGAGACGTTATCTTATCACCCCTTCCTTGTTTTCCTTGAACTCATTGTCGAACAGACATATATAAAGAAATGTTCTAGGTTATTTCACTAAGTTGCAAGACAAGTAGAAATTTCAAGAACATTCAAGTGAGTCTGCTAAGTTAATATGGTACCAGTCACGTATTTTTTATCCCTTGACTGATGAGACTCACATTTGTTGCAGGAAACAGATGAAAGGTAACTTCCAAAGACTGAAGTGAACCAGACCACTTCCAGAAGTTGTGTAAGGCCACTTCCACAAAAGGATTCACCATCAGGTCCCCAGTGTTAGTTACTTGACAATATCCATCCATTTTGTGAGGGACCATGGTGGAAAAAGGCCAGTTAGGTCTGATTAAGCACCTAACTCACCATATGATGTCAGTGCAGTCACTGGTTTGGGTCTTGAAACAGTGTAACTACATTAATGTGACACTATGTCTGAGCTTATATGGCCAGAGGTATGGCTTATTAACTTATATTGCTTATTAACTAGGAATAGAGCCATACTGATACGGCTATGTTATTTTTTACTAAAGACAGGTGATTCAACCAAATCTAAGAGCCTAGATCCCATCTCTTCCTAAAAATGAATGGTTTCAGCTTCCTCATCTACCTGCTTCTCTGATGCTGCCCTAAATCCCCGGCCTATTGGCAAAAGCAGGCAATGGCAATAGCATTCTGCTATTTCAGCTGAATCTATATTCCCATCCAATTAAAGAAAAAACTCATGGGCTACAGGGTAAAACTAAACACAGGAGCAATGCTGGTGACATTTAACTAGGAAGATGGGAGTCCTGGATTTGGATCTTTGCCTTTAGCCTTTTGTGAAATCACTCTTGCCTCAAAGCAGGCTGTGCACCTCACAGCCCTGCTAGGCTGAGCCTCCTGAAGAGCACGGGAGTCAGAACCCCACTTTGTGACTCTGGTGTGGCCTGTGTGAGAGAGGCACCAGCGGCTCTGCCACTGTGCATGTCCCACAGACCGCTGTGTAGGCTGACCCTAGGGTCTTTGTACCCAGTGGGGGGGATGCTGGAAAATTCATGTTCTCCAGGCCCTCCTCTGCCCAGGTAGGAAGCAAGTTTCTTTTGTGTGGATTGCTTTCTTGTAATTAGGTATCAAAATTCTGCCTAGCCTATCCATTTAGGAACCTGAATGCTTTTGTAGACCTGAATCTTCAGTATGTTGAAGTCTAAGGACATGCCTGGGTCAGCAGGGGTAGAAAGTTTTGAGCTGATCCCATCAAGTCACTTTAAACATGGAAATGAAAGTGCTAGGGCAAGCTGGAAGAAGACATTGTAGCTGGTGGGAGATGTAGTTTGAGCATATTTACATAGTGCTTCATGAGAGGTAACAAGTGCCATCTCTCAGCTGCTTGGCTCAGAAACAAGAAGGTGCAGCCTTGCTTATATTGCATCCAAGGTTTGGCTAGCAAATCTGTATGGTGCTGTAGAGATTTGTTGTCTAAGTCTCTGGAAGCTTTGAAACTTTAGGTATGTCCTAAAGTCTGCTGACTTTAAATCAAGTTAAAGATGGGACTTCAGTATAACTTGATTTGTTTGAAGTTGTCTTTGTTTTGGAAAAGAAAATCACTCTGATATAATTCTATTGTTAGTTTTTTGGAAAAAAGATACAAAAGCCTTCTCTGAATGGCACCTTTTGATCTATCTCACAAATATGTGAGACATGAACCATATTTCTAATATTTTATTATTTTCTGATTCCAGTAGGTGCAATCTGTGAGCCCTCTTTCTTGTGTCAATCATGGTGTACCACTTTGTTGAAGGGGTTATTTGCATTTTCACCCACAAAGAATTTCACTATGTGCTAAAAGCAACTCACACGTATTAGCCCTGTGTACAGCTTTAACCCCTTGTGTTTCAAATCAGCCACTTGCTAAAGTAACTGTTTCTGATATTGTCTGAAAGCAGAAAATCATAGAAGACATTCATTAACATGTCTTTTACTTGGCATTACAGGAAAGAGGCTGAACTGAATAATTTGATTTTCCCATATTCTTCTGTAGGTTCTTTTCAGTTGCCAGACCTGAGCAGATTAGAGGAGAAGCTATATTGCAAGCTGTAGAAAGCCTGAATCCTCACAGAAAATGTGAAAAAAAAAACCCTCAGGTGTCTCACAAATACTAGCAGGAAGATCAAGGTACACAGGTTTTACTGTTCTTGTATGGGTATATAGTTACATATGAAATTTCTGTTAAGAAACTATGCTTTTAAGATGTGTACTTCACAAAAACTCTAGCTCTAACTCTTCTTCTGTAAATATTTGGTGTCCTTGAAGTAATTCAAGCATCCACCTGGAATCAAGTGGATCAGGTGGACAAGGCAAGATATTAGGACAAAGGAACCATTTGGATGCTCTTTAATGGACCTAAGAGAATGTTGTGGCCAGGGTAACAACCCTATCAGAAGATAAGGGGAGGGTATGGATGCTAAATGCAATATTGAGTGACAGTGCAACAAGTTGTTGTCTTAAGGAAGTCCATGGCAAGCTTCTCTCTTCAGGGGGAATGCTCTTTTTTTTTTATGGCTGTTAAACAAGTAGGAGGGTTAAGTTTGTACAAAGAGGGGAGATGCATGAAGTGTCCTTTCCTGCTGCTTTTAATTCCCAGAGTTCCCTTTTTAGCAGTTATTCCAAGAAATGACTCAGGGGGTACTGGGCTATATATAACGTTCTTTTACACTTAAGATGCAAGGATATGGAAGAGGGACTAGATGTTTAGATGACTGGCCTGATACTGGAGCTGTTCAAGCCTTCATTTCCAAGCTGTGATAGTTGGCTGAATTTAATTAGGGACAGACAGCTGACAATTTGTGAGTTGTACATGCAGGCCATCTTTAGCTCACTGAATAGTACTTGTATTTGTTCAACTTGGCAAATACAGTATTCCTTTCACCATTCCATAATACACATCCCTTGCCCATTTACGTGTGCAGACACATTAATTGAACAATGAAAGTACACCATAAGTAATATGCATGACATGATTGCATTATAAAGAAATAATAACCAGCAGAATATCCAGCAAGTATGTTTCCATGGGCATTTCTGCATGTTCCTTTTTTATCAACTGCTAATATTATAGCTCTGAAATTTCAGGGAACCATACTTAAATATGTAGATTCTTAGTGCTATAGCTTGATGGTCACATAGTATTTTCAATCAATGTATTCGGTTTATTAATAAATACAGGGATATTATAACAGTAGCCTTCACACTACTTAAGACCAGGCCTCTTTGGAGACTGAGTCATAGAATCATAGGGTGAATCACAGAATCATAGAATCACAGAATAACCTAGGTTGGAAGGGATCGTAAAGATCATCTAGTTCCAACCCCCCTGCCATGGGCAGGGACACTCTCCACTAGATCAGGTTGCTCCAAGCTCCATCCAATCTGGCTTTGGACACCTCCAGGGAAGGGAGTCAATGATGTATTGTGTCATTGTGTCTGAGTGTTATACTGTCAGATTTCTTAAGACTGATTGCTCATCTGCCTATTTTTTAGGAAATTTATAGGTAATCAGACTAAAAAGGTAAAATGTAGAAATGCAAACTATTTCAGGTGAAGAAAGGTCTCGGTGGAAAGTTCAGGAAAGAAATAGTAGTTCTTAAGAAATATATTTTCTTTGCCTAGCTGTTATAATCTTGATATGCACGGTGGTGCATATTTCAGTGAACCATTTAAAGCGAAAAAACCACAAGAAGCTGATTGAATAATGCATATGTCAGATTCTGTTTACTTGTTTGCCTTTTTTGAAGAGAAAATCATGAGTTTAAGGGAACGGGTGAGATTGATTGATACCCTAAGGCAACTGAGACAAAGCTTAAATGACATTAAAATATATAGGACAAATTTTACACATGTATATTATATATTAATAATTGATATTATCAGTGAAGACAGGATTTTTTAAGAGACATTCAGTAAGTTAATAGCTGAATAGATTATTTAGGTAAGCATGCATGTGAATGTGGTTTGCAGAAGTTTTTATCACTCATAATTTTATGTCCAAAGAAGTGAAATTCCTTTTGTAAGGAATCAGAATAGGCCAGTCCTGAAAATCATGCACATAGTTTATGTTATAATTTTGATCGTGAAATAAAGGTTTTAATATTTATATTTGATTTATTTATATTTAACATTTATCTGTCTATTAATATATCTAATATGTTTTTCTCTATTTAAAATTGAAAAGTTACTCAGAAATAAGACTTAGGACAAGTCTTAAGAGAAATGGAGGAAATATATTTTTGTCTAAAATGAGTCAATACCCATTCAATTATATTGTGAAGAGATTGGAATTATTATAGACTTTGATCCGAAAACTCTATTTGCAAACAAGAATTTGATAAGAATTTATGATGGATTTTTTCTTTCTTCTTGCACTTATTTTTATCAGTCCTTAGGAGAAATTATATTTAGAGAAGATAAAAATCTAATTATAAGAGCTTCTAGCTTCAGGAGTGAAAAATGCTTTAACCATTCTGAGTTATGATTAGATTCTGCTGCACCTACATGACACATCAGTGCCATGCCAATGCCTTTTTGCTATCAAAGTGATTATACCAGAGACAACTGATTTCTTCTGACTGCAGTATTTCAATATGCAACCCGGACATTGAAAATCCCACCTACACCAAAGACTTAATAGAATATCTGACTCATTCATAACCACGAACAGCAGGCAGTAGATGTGAATACTTCCCCCACAGTTCTATTTACAGACTTACATGCGTTTGAGGAAATTGGATGGAAAGCACAGGATCTGTACTGCAGTTTCTTGAATTTCTGTTATAGAGAACATCAATATGTGATATAAGTAATTAGTGCCACACACCAGTTATCATGTTTGTGCTTGTGTGCCATTTCATGCCCAACAATAGCATCAAATTAAGACTGAATGTTTGATTGTTGAAGTAACAGTTGTTCACATCCTTTTAAGATGTGATGCGTCATCAGGTGAGTCATAAAATCCTTGTGGTTTTAAATCTGTTTTCTACACTGAAATTTATTAGAATTATTTGTGTCAGGGTGGTGGTGGTATTGTTATTTTCAAAGTCACTGAAATGAAGTTTATCTGTGAGTGTTTGTTGAGTTTTTTATTGTAGCTCATCCCTGTAACACATGAGCATCTTGCACACAAAATTAATAGGAAAGTCTTACGTGGACCTTAAAATAATCCAGATACTCTTGACAGTTTCAGAACTCTACTTGTTATTTTTTGCTTTGTTTTCATAGGGCAGGGAGACACGGTTGTCACATGGTGGTAAGCAATGTAGTACTTGAATTGTGAGTGTCACTGATGTTGACAAGGCTTTTTCATAGAAGGCTGTGCAATGTTTTCTAAAGATGATCAGGTCTAGATCTGCCTGCTGTCCTCTGACAGAGGCTTTGCTTTGTCCCGTGCACACAAGAATATTGATAATGGTGGCAATAACAATGAATCCACCTTAATTTGTCTCTTTAGGGATCACAGTTCTAGTGCTTTACTAATATATTTATTTTTTTCTTCAATGATTCTGTAGCTGCTTATCATGCGGTGGAAGAGACTCAAAGTAGCCACTGACACCAAACTTCTCAGGTTGGTTTTAAGTTCCTTGTAAGGATTACGTACGGGCTTTGATGAACCTCTTTACACTGCAGAATTCTTGCAGCTCTGTTAGCTCTATAAAGCCATTATTAATGGAAGAATATATTTTCAAGGTTGTCTGCTCTGTGTCCTTCTCTTCTGATATTTCAGTCTGCATGCCAAGTCATTGACGCTACAGCAGTAGCTGCCAGATACCTCTTTTGTACAAAGTGTTGGCTTTTTCTGTGTTTGTTAGTTACTAGCAAATTGTGAAGGAATGAAAAAAACCTCTCATATGAGGACATTGTGCTTTATGCAAAAATTCATAGCAACTTCCCTGTAACTTTGCTTCCATGTTTTTTGCTACCCGTGTCCCCTTTCCTGCCCCCAGTTCTCACTGTTGCATTGAAAAAGCTGCTCGGTGTGCCAGGACTGCTACCCATCTGTTGGTAACAGCTGGGTAGTATGGCATTTGGTTACCAGTCCTTTCCCTAGTGAATTTCTCCTAACGCTCAGTTCTGATCTGAGTTTCTTAAAGAACTTCACTGTCAGCAGCAAATTGTCACTGGCACGTTTCATGTATGTGCCAAGAGCTTTCTTCTGCAAAGGCTTACAGATGGGCTCAGTTTAACATACATGAGTAGTCCTACTATAGTCAATGAGACCTCTTATGTACATGAAGTGCCTGTATAAGCTTTTGAAGAAGGTTACTTAAAAATTTTTCTGAATATACACGTTTTTATACACAGCATTTGTCTTTGTAAGAACCACTGCTGTGAGGGAGCTTATCTGGCTCCTGTTGCTTACTGGAAGATACCCAGACCCCTGCATTACCTGCCTGCTCTTTCACACAGATCTTTGTCTTGTCCACCCATGCAGATAAGTGAGGTGTGCCTCCTTGCTGTTCAGATATTTCAGTGAGCTCTGCAAGGTGGATGAGCCTTGTTAAGAACTATTCTTAGGTCACACATCCTATGGATCTCCATGCCCACAGGTTTGGAGGATTTCTAGGCAATTGCATCTATCCACCCCATGTTAAAAAGCTAGCATTCTGCTAATACACATGATCAGTAGCAGTGTCCTACCTCATGCCTGGTATCCCCAGACAGTTTGCAAAAGGAAAAATATGAGTATCTTCTGTCCCATTATTTCTTGAGAACCAGTGGGGTTTTGTTCAGATTTAAATCTTTTCCAATTCTTTCCCTTTGCAGAATTTTTGTAACCCTTAACTTATTCAAAGATATTTTGGCTCTTCTTACAGTCAAATCCTCAATTGTTCCTTTTGCTTTGGAAAATAACATAATGTCACCTAGGCACGGCCAAATACAGTTATTGTCTGCTCAAATACTAAGCAGAATGGATTGGATAAATTTGTCCAATTTACCATTTCTGGAGCAGAATATTCTTTCCAGACCAGACATAACAGCAAACAAATCACTTTGTGTTGAAAACGTGGCCAAGCATTGGTGACCCCTTATTCTGCCTTTGGGTCAGTAAGGTCTTCAAGGAAGCCCCTGTGGTTTTCTTGGTCTTATTGTAGATTGTGCTGTTAATGCATCTATAAAAATACCTATTAATAGTAACGATGAAGAGCAAGAGCATAATTGTCCTCCAGTGCTTTCAAATATTTATCATACTCTTACACATCTGCTGAAACATATTCCTAGAAGCCTTTAATTTTAACACATTATTGGCAGAAATCCACTTGTTGCATCCTTTTTCTTCCTCTAATATCATTCCTTTAGTGCTTTTATGCATTTGGTCTTTATGTATAGCTAATAAGTGTCCACAAATATTTTCAGACCTGACCTAAGAGGATTTAAAAAAAGAAAAAAAAAAGCTACAGATAACAAATTAGGACAAATAAGGAGGAAAGAAAGAGGCAACCAACAGCAAGGCAACGCTACAGGCAGAGAAACTGAAGCTGCTGTCCCACGCAGTGTAACTACATCTCACTTGAGGCTGTTGCCATTCATGTTTGTCTTTGCTGGCAAATGAGCAACCCTCTTTTCACACTAGTTGTAATGTTTGTCCAGCCTTGCTTTGGGATGTTTCAGTGCCTTAAAGCTATAGAAAACTAACCTGAAAAGCAGGGAGGGGAGAACAAAACCCTGTTCATACAGCTTTTCATACTGAAATGGCTCAGCCAGGCTCAGAGCTGAGACAGGGAGGATGGCAGGACTGAGGCAGTCAGCAGGCAGATCAGCTTTAGGAACGACTGCCTCAGGCAGAAAGGAGATTAGATAGCTTGTTCCTTATCAAGTCTGCAACATAGCCAAGAATGAATCAAAATCTGAGTCCAAGCTCAGTGCCTAACACATAGAAATAACTCACCTCTTGATTTTTCCATTTAGTGTTCTTTTTCACTAACCGGTTTGACATTTGAATATATAACTGTGCCTAAGAAAAGTATTTTATTTCTTTCTCTCTTTTGTTCTAATTTGTAAACAGTTTTGCAAGCTTTTGTTTTTATTTGTGTATGTACATCTTGCAAAATTAGATTACAAAATAAGACAGGAATATAGATGTTCAAATGAAAAATGCAGTGCATCAGTTTTCAAGCAGGCAAAAGAGAGCTTGGCTTTAAAGATATTTTTATAATGTTAGAAAAATAAGATAAAAATATGTAATTAAAATGGTATAAAACCTGGATGTGTTTCAGTTTAAAAGGGCTATTTTTTGGATAGAGAAAGCTTATGTTCAAATGCACATACAGTTTTGTGTGGCCAAAAGGATAGAGGCACCAGATAAATTATTATATATCCATTGAAACATATTATAAAATTTACTTGTGCTAAAGAAAATACTATCACTGAAAAGCTGATAATAAATGGCTGTCTGGAGTGTTTAAAAAATCGTGAAGTCTAGACTTCAAAAATATGTTAATTGAAGCAGGTCTTTTTTAAAAAATACAGACAAACGTGTAAAAATAGAGTTGGCATTTACTTGCAAAACAATGAGGAAAAGTATTCCAAGTTAAGTGATTTAGAAGAAATGGCTCTGGATTATGTGGCTATCAGAGCAATAAAAGGAGAATACTAATTAGCGTGCCAAATCTTTAATACCGTACCAATCCAATTCTCTACTTTGGTAATTCTTTATTGTAGCCATAGTAACAAAAGAAGGAAACTTAAGTCACCCAGGCATTTGCAGTTCCTTTTATTTTTCTTAAATAAGTCTTCATTTCTCTATCTAAGAAGGTCTGTTTTCTACTTGTAGCACTTGTAATTATACTTTCCTACATTTAAATATGACAGAATATCCTTAGGCATTAATTCATTCCTACATAGCTCATCTAGATTTCAATTTAAAAGGCTTGCTTTTGCTTTCATTATTTTATGAAGAGGCCTTTCAAAATAAACTGCAGTATTCAGAATTTAAATATATATGTATAATGAAAGTACTTACCTAGAATAGAATAGTTATTTTGAGGGATGTACTTTTAGAAACAATTTATAAGATTTTCATGCTAAAGTAAAAGAAAGTTAAAGAAGGCAGTGGTTAGAAAGCTCCTCAGAAATGTACAGTTTTCTGTACTCCAGGAAAAGTCTTAAAACTTATAATAAATCATAGATTAACTCAGGTTGGAAATGGCCCCTGGAGGTCTCTAGTCCAACCTGCTGCTCAAAGCAGAGTCGGTCCTGTGGTCAGCCCAGGCTGCTCAGGGCTTAATCCAGTTGGGTCTTGAAAGCCTCCAAGGCTGGAGACCACACAGCCTCTTTGGGCAGCCTGTTCCATTGACTGACTGCCCTTACAGAAAAAGAGTATTTTCCTATTTCCAGTGGGACTTCAGCTGTCTCAGTTTATGTCTGTTGTCTCTCACCCTGCTGCCATGGACCGTTGCGGCTCTATTCTCTTGCTAAGTTTGCCATAGGCACTGGGAGGCTGCTGTTGGGTCCCTTCTCCCAGTTGAACAGGCCTCAGCCTCTCCTCACAAGACACCTGCACAACTGCTTTAGCCCCCAACCATCTTGGCAGCCCTTCACTGAACTTGCTCCAGTTTATCAATGCCTTCTCTTCCTATTCAAGAGGCCCAAAGCTGAACGCAGTATCCTAGATATGGTCTAACAAGTGCTAAATAAAGGGAATAGACAGCTCCATTGCCACAGTGTATGTTCCTGATGATACAGCCCCAAACACTGCTACCGTTCATTACTGCCAGAGCGTGTTCAGCTTTAGTTTATAGAATCATAGAATCACAGAATCTTTAAGGTTGGAAAAGACCTCTAAGATCATCAAGTCCAACCGTCGATGATCTTATGGTCCACTAGGATCTTTGCAGGGCTGCTCCACAGCCAGTCAGTCCCCAGCCTGTACCAGTACAAGTGTTTCATTTATTCAGGGTGCACAACTTTGCATTCGTCTTTGCTTCTTTTTTATGGTCCATGTCAGCCCATCTGTGTTGGTTTTGCGTGGCAAGGTTTTGGTAGCGGGGGGGGCTACAGGGGTGGCTTCTGTGAGAAGCTGCTAGAAGCTTCCCCTGTGTCTGATAGAGCCAATGCCAGCCGGCTCCAAATCAGACCCGCCGCTGGCCAAGGCCAAGCCAATCAGCGCCTCTGTGATAACATATTTAAGAAGGGGAAAAAAAACAGTTAGAGAGCGCTTTTGCAGCCAGAGAGAGGAGTGAGAAGATGTAAGAACATCTGCAGACACCAAGGTCAGTGCAGAAGGAGGGGGAGGAGGTGCTCCAGGCGCCGGAGCAAGATTCCCCTGCAGCCCGTGGTGAAGACCATGGTGAAGCAGGCTGTCCCCCTGCAGCCCATGGAGGGAGGATGAGGGGGTGTAGCGATTCCACCTGCAGCCCGTGGAGGACCCCACGCCGGAGCAGGTGGAGACACCTGAAGGAGGCTGTGACCCCGTGGGAAGCCCGCGCTGGAGCAAGCTCCTGGCAGGACCTGTGGACCCGTGGAGAGAGGAGCCCACGCCAGAGCAGGTTTGCTGGCAGGACTTGTGACCCCGTGGGGGACCCACGCTGGAGCAGTTTGCTCCTGAAGGTCTGCACCCCATGGGAGAGACCCACGCTGGAGAAGTTCGTGAAGGACTGTAGCCCGTGGGAAGGACTCACGTTGGAGAAGGTCGTGAAGGACTGTCTCCTGTGAGAGGGACCCCACGCTGGAGCAGGGGAACGATGAGAGGAGTCCTCCCCCTGAGGATGAAGAAGCGGCAGAAACACCGTGTGATGAACTGACCGTAACCCCCATTCCCCATCCCCCTGTGCCGCTGAGGGGGGTGGAGGTTTGAAGCCAAGAGTGAAGTTGAGCCCGGAAAGATGGGAGGGGTGGGGGGAGGTGTTTTAAGATTTGGTTTTATTTCTCATTCCTCTATTCTGTTTTGCTTAGTAATAAATTAGATGAATTCCCTCTCTAAGTTCGGTCTGTTTTGCTCGTGATGGTAATTAGAGAATGATCTCTCCCTGTCCTTATCTCGACCCACAAGCTTTTTGTTGTACCTTTTCTCCCCTGTCTAGAGAAGGAGGGCAGTGATAGAGCAGCTCTGGTGGGCACCTGGCCCTCAGCCAGGGTCAACCCACCACACCATCCTTCCAGCCTGCCTAGGTGCTTCTGGGTGGCAGCCATGCTTTCAAGTGGATTGACTACATGCACCAGTTAAGTGTCATCTGAAAGTTCAATGAAGGTGAACTCTGACCTCTTCTCCAGGTCACTGAAAAAGATCTTAGACAAGGGAGGTCCTAGGCCAAGTCCCTGAAAAAATCATAACTAGCCTCCAGGTAAAGCATGCACCTTTAACCACCCACTCTTTGAGCCTCAGGGCCCAGATAGGTTTTCACCCATCTAGTAGACCACCCATCCAGACCCAGCACCGATAATGTTCCAACTCAGATACCAGGATGCCTTGGGAAAGGAAAGAGTACTTCTAGATTATTTTTTTTTTAAACAGAATCCTTATTTCTGATCCACTGAAAAAACTCTTCACTAAACAATACCGCAATATTTTTAAGTCACAGATCTATAAATATTTACTCTGAAAAAAGGCATTTCAGTTTTTTGCACATTGTATATAATACAGTTTGTTGATTTGGATACAGTAAATAACATAGTATTTCTTCTCTTTCTGTCTAGTATAGCAATGAGAGTGAGAAATACTGAGCAGAACTGTACTCAAAGACCATGTCATTATAGTTTAAAACTATCATAACAAATGTGTCATCTTCATATTGATCATAGTTGTTTTGAGGATGATTTATATTAAAATCTATTTATTTTGTTCCTATCATAGTCTGTGAAACTGTGTAGGAGCGTAGAACAGAAGAGGTTGGAGAATGGGAGTTTTGGTTGGGAGATAACCTGAGCAGTTATGAGATGGGAGCCCTAAAGTATTTGATTGGAGAGGCAGGATGCATTTTCCAAGACATAAAGAGACATCTTTCCTCCTTGTCTTCTTGATGGGGGCATCCTTACCTGATTTGGTTCAGGATGCACAAAACTGCGTTCCTATTAGATCTCAGGAAGCATCTCCATCCTTATACAATTTTCTTCACCAACACAGTTAAAGGTACTTGCAGTTGTGACTTGGAGCCAGGCTGCAGTGAGTGACCCAAGAGCCAGCTTTCTCAGTTCAGGCAAATAGATTTGGGTCTCTGGAGGCTGTCATACGTTCATCCTGATCCCCTTGTCCAATGTGCTTGTTTTAAAGCAGGTGACTGGAAACTTGGAAGATATTCTCTCCCTGCCTTATCCCTCCACCCCAAAAAGAGCTGGTACCTGCACATCTGAGTTGTGTAGGTTCAGCAGCATCCCACAAACAACTGAGAAAAGCAGAAGAAGTGCTGCTGCCCATTCTTCAGAGGTCCAAGCTCACCAGCCTCAGATTTCAATTGCCCCAAATATTCAGCTGCAGCAAGACACAGTGAAATCCCCAGGAAAGGAATTTCTGAGCGTGGCCATGCTTTCTTCAATATGCCTCTTATTCTCCTTTTTTGTAGGAGTATTATCTGCATTTGTACCCCTGGTTTCCTCTCAAAGCTTTTCTTTCTTTTCACATGATATATGTTGCTACCTGAAATGGCTTTAATTTACTAAACAAACACTTCAATTGGGGGACCTATGCTATGCATGTCGAACCTGGCACTGATTATGTCAAAATGAAGGAATGCAAAATTACATGAGATATATAGATATATAAGTTTTAAAAATCCTCAGTTTGAGGTAAATATTTCTTTATATGAAAAATCCTAAACATAAAATCTCTCACTGCAGCTTAAGAATTGTATCAAAAGATCTTAATTTACCATTTATATAACACACAAATATTTGTTTGTGTGTTTGTTTCTTTTTTAATGTAGAGAATCACTTCATTATTCTTCCTTAACACCACTACCAATCTTATCTTTCACTTTCTCAGAAACCTTTCCAAATGTTGGGACTGACCATTTTCACAGTGAAGACCACATAAATACTTTCACTAAGCCTTCTGTAGTGTTTCAGGCCGCCTCCTATAAGTTGTTAGATGGGATCTGTTTAGAATTTAGACTGTCTCTTCATTGTAGATATTTCTCCTTTTCCATTCTTTGTTCACTTCTGACAGGTTGTTCTCATCCTTACTCTTTTGCAGTGTAATGGTATAATTCTTTCCTCTGAGTTATTTGAAGTCATATGAAATTTTCCTCCCTAAAATTTTGAATTATTTTTAAACTGAAGAAAGTCAAGAGAGGACAAATCTGAAAGAACAAAGGTACCTAATACTTGCTTTAAGGCTCTGTGTCCCAAACTGCAGCCTTTATGACTCCCTTAAGCGACCACATAACTTGAGAGCCACCTGAATTCTTTAGTTGTTGTGCATTTTTCTGAGCCCTCAGCATGTTGCCACACTGGCATGGCTGTCCAGCTTCTCAAATGGAGCAGGCTTAGGTGGAGCTGGGTTGGAAGGAGTACAGAGTGAACCTACAGCTGTCTCTAGCCACCCATCACTGTAAAAACCCCAGTATTTCCCAAAGGCTTTAAATTCTTTTTTTCTGGGCATCCCTGGACTAGCTTAGTGTGGAGTGGCCCAGCCATAATTTACACTTAAGCCTAATTAGGATTCATAAGCGAGGCATTCCTCAGCCTGTTTCACCTGAGGGGCTCTCTCCAGCTGGCATGCTCTTAGCATGACTAATGGTGCAGGCTGTGCGTGAAGTGCAGCAGCAGCAGGAGGTGATGGGAGTCCTCATTCATTCCTCCAACAGGACTATTAGTAGGTGATGTGGGAAGCCTGAGTTCGATCTCTGCCTGGCAGAAGGGGCTTATGCCCACCTTTCACCCTAATCTTCCACTTAAAAGCTATTCTAATATGGATTTCCTCTGTGAAACAGCTCTGCATTTTAAAGGAATATGTATTCATTTCCATAAATAAATGGGAGGAGGTGGAGAGGAGTTTGCACAGAATTTGTGCCAGAATAGTCATGTTATTTTGGTGTCCTGGGGCAGTTAGAGCTCTTGCTTGGCAAAAGGAGAGGGCTGACTTCTAGTCCTTGCTAGTGGTTATTTAAAAGCTTTACCTGATGACTGATTAACAAAAAATTCATGAACGTTAGCCTCCTGGCTGTTGTAAATCTCAACTGGAGGCATAATGCTACTCACAGGTTAAAGAGGAAATTTACTGGCCTGCTTGCCTCTCTTTCTCCCACCCTCCGTCTAACAGGTCTTTTATGTTTTTTTTCTGGATTTAGACCCTGAATTTAGGCTTCAGTCCTTGCATTCCAAAACTATACTGATACCAAAGAGCATAAAATGAGATTTGCCCTAAGGCACAGAACCCAGCATACGCGTTTAAAAACTTTGTGTGCACACAACTGGCTATTATAGTGGTATTTGACAATGAGAAAATATGGATGTCATTACGTACATTTGACAGCAATGTGTACAGAGCATGCAAAGAAGAACAGGTCTTGTGGCTTTTATGTCTCATTCAGAATGCAAAGCATTGACTAGGAGAGGCTAAATCAACATAATTTGGACACTTCAGAATGTTTGCATGCTATTTGGTAGAATCACTTTTCTTAAGACTTTTTAAGGTGTTATTGAAAGATGAAAGGCACTTAAATTACTGATATGTGTATAAATATAAATTTTTGCTTAACAGAATGTTTGTGCTGTTTGTTTTTTCAAAATGTTTTTTAATAAATATTCTTACTTCCATGTAAACTCACTACATGGAAGATAAAAGAAGTGCCTCATCTTTATAACTTTCCCAGTGTAAAACTTGAAAAAGTAGATCTTATTGCAAAGCAACTTTATCAGAATAAAATTGTAGGAGTTAGACTAGCATTAATCTAGCTCTCTGAATATGAGCTAGCTCAAGTTATTCTTTACACTGCTTAGCATTATCTAATCTTTATACCATTGACTTCAGGTATAGTTGGGATGGGCGTGTGGTGGTTGATAAGCTACATAACCTGGTGGCAAGATAAAGGCAGATTTTTGTGCTGTTTGTGAATGGCAAAGTCAGTGTATGATCTAGAATTTTAGTGTCATGATGAGACAACCATCAGGGACAGAGATAACATTTTAAAAAGAGACTTTTTTTTCATATAAAGTAGGACTACCCACGTGAAAAACTCAAGCATACGAGGTATCTGTAGGTTGTAACAGGGCAATTTAGCCAACAGGTTGTTTCTAATCAGGTTAAAGCAGAAAAGCTGTGAATTGTAAGGCAACTGAGGATCAAGATCTTGAGAGATTATGATTTATAACCAAAGTATATTTTCCCAGATTTTGAAGAAACAGAGAGGTCCTTTTTTTTCAATTGTAAGACCACTGTAAAAGTATCTAAGACAGTCCATTTACTAGATTATCTTGAAACTTCAGAAACTTGAAAGCGTGTTATATGGGGAGCATAGTACTGCATAAGCCCTCAGACTTCAGCCAGCAAAATAAAAGGGAAATTTAATACCCCAATAGTATTAACATTGTATTTACAGCTGCTGCTGCTGCCCACATGAAAAAATGTTTCCCAGGGGCTAAGATCAAAGATACTGCCACAGTGTGACATACTATGGGACTACACTATAATAATTTTACAGATTTAACAAATTGTTTCCAATGAAAATGTGTGTGATACAGACTGCAGGTGTTCATAAACAGAGAATAAAGGATCAAAACTTTTTTTTTTTTTTTAAATACAGGTTACATTTCAAATTAGCTACTTGCTTCAGCTGTGCAACAGCCTCATGTTTGATCCTAGAAAAATACCTCCTTTATCTCTAATTTTCAAGGAGCACATATAATCCAAATATCCTAGAATTTTGGTGGGATCATGAATCCCGTGTAATTGCTACCCTACTCTTTCAAGTTAAAACAACATGTTGCTAGCAGTTTGTTGTCCGTGTTTGCTGTTTTTTTTAAAATTTGTTTTTGTAATGCTCTTAGATACCTTATACGAAAGGAAGTTTATATGCAAGTGGAAGATTCTTTATTAAAATTAAGGCAAAACCCCCACAGCTATTGTACTTTGCAGAATGTCTTAGCTGGCGGAAAATGGGTTGTCTCTCTTTGTTTTATTTTGCCACCCTGATTTAGATGAGGGAAGCATCATATCCAAAAGGACTTGGAAATGGCAGCAGGCTACTTGCCAGACACTGTGGGTATGTCAGCAGAATGGTGCGCAGGCATTTAGCCTCCTGACTCAATGTTAATGGGAGTCAGGCAGTTCAACCTCCATATACCATGCTCAAAACATATCCATTGAAGTCTGGCAAACAAGCCCTGAGGCTCCTTGTAAAAGTCTTTGAAACTTTGAAATCTTACAGAATCTTCTTTAAGATTTGTGATGAAAAACAAGCCAGAAAGCTGCCCACTATAGAGAGATTTCAGTGCAAAAGCTGTGCCTGAATATAGACAGGTCTGATGTTTTGGCATAGTACTAAAATCAAAGTACTGTGAGGGAAAGAAGGGTGATATGAGAAGTGCCTCCTTCCCATGGGCAACTGGCTGGCTTTGTAGATGCATCTCTAGGCAGGCATTTTCTTTGTATCTTTATATATTTATTATATCGAAAGCTGCTGAAAACCACCTGAACCAGGCACCACAGTTCACATCCCCAGCCCTGACAAAGTGTTGCTGATTTATTGTCTTGTTCTGGTCTGATGCAAAGTGGCTGCACAGCCAGTTTATCTCTCTTCTGGGAGTGTGGGAAGATATTCATGTATTATAGAAGGCTGACCATAAAAATTTCCCTTTCAGCTCCTCTCTCACTAGGGAGAAGGATTGCAGCCCTGCTGCCTCCATTTGTGGGGAGCAGGAATTGGGGGAGCTGCCCTTACAGCAGCTGATCAGCTGGTTCCCCATGAGAAGACTCAGCCACATCTGGGAATAGGGACTCAGGGAACTTGTTCTTTGTGCCTTCTGCCACGTGTGGTCTTATCTATGATAAAGTCTGAAGGTAATATTTATTCCCACAGGATCACAGACGGTGCAGAAATGGTTTCTGGAATGCAAATAAAAGGGGGCAGGAAGCCAGCCTCCGTTGCTTTCTTACTTGCACCACCGTGTTACTCCCATCATCTAAGCAACTCACTATGAAGGACCTGGGAGAAAAGAGTCAAGTTCTTTCTAACTTCCAAAGACTCCTTAAATTCCTTGGCTTTTCAGATGGATAAGTGATGATAGATGGTTCCAGGTTTAGTCACTTTGCAGTTACTCTCATGCATGCTCAGAATCACCAAGTTTTTAACAGTGGCCTATTTTTTCACTTCCTATATTCCTGCAGCTCTGTGGTCCCCTGCAGACTGGGCTGCCTTCCACAAGCCATAAAACAACTTGAGGACTGCCCTGATTTGGACTTTGTTTAAAATTCGCCCTGACTGCAGTCATTGGCCAGAAATGCAGCAGCACAGGGTAACCAAAAGCAGCCATATCACTACTAAATTGCTTGATTTTAATCAGGTGCAGTGCAAGATATGTCAGGTAGCAGATTTCCTGTTAAAAAACCTTGTTCAAATTTTTTGTGGTGATATGGAAGGATATTTCACTGTTTACTTCCTTGTCTTCATTAACATAAACTATCTTGCGGAGAAAATATATGGCTGGATAAAGGAAACTGAACTTCATGTTTTAGGCTATAGCGTGATCCCTTCAGAGAAAGAGGTCTCTCCTCGCATGCTGCCTGTGCTATTGCACAAGCAACCGCAACGTGCACAAGCAGTGTTGTGTGTGTGCTGAGACAGGAGCCAACAAGAGTGAATTTACTAGACTTTTCATGTCACTGGCTGACCGCAACAGGGACCTGGAGGATAGATAAGAGCAAATGTGTAAAGGTCTGTGTGGCACAGTGTGTCCCTTGCCAGCATGGCAGGCCATTTTTCTACCTCAGCTACCCTAACCAGCAGGATTTGTTTGTCTGTCTGTCACTCAAAACAATCTTTATTTGCTTCACCAGCAATTTTACTCTCTGGAGAAGTACCATCTCCTGCCACTCACTGCCTCCTGGAGTAAGATACTGCCACTCTTTTACATGTAAATAGTCATTCTATTTTTAACTTTTTTATTTTTTCGTGAATCAACACATAAATTGAAGTTTATATTTTTCTGCTACATCATGCTTTTTTTCTGGCTCCTACAAGAAATGTGGTGAACTAATATTTCAATGAATAATATTTTTAATTCCTCAGGAAACCAGTTAAGCATTTTCAGAGGCCGCTAACCTTTACATGTGGCTTTCAAGGATGGTGCATATCTTTCTGTGCGTGTTTAAGAAGTGTAAGATTTCTCTTCCAGGATAAATAAAATGCAATTCAAAAAAACCCAGACAAACACTTTATCAGCAAGAGCAACTGCAATGAAACTTTTTACCTGACTTCCTAATGTTTGGGTGATTGAAATGAAAATAGAAGATCACACAAACTTAAAAATGAAAAACAACAAAGCTAAGAATAGACTTGATTTTATGACTTTATGCTGTTTTTCAGCAAAATGTGATTATTCATCTGAGACATAGTAGTATGATTTTAAGATTGCTTTTAAAATAAATTTGCTTTCTTTTTGCTAAGGATACTGGTTGGTACGGTGTACACACTCAAAATGATACTACTATTTTGTGCTTGCAGCAGAGAATGCAATAAAAAGCCACCTGCGGTCATATGTTGCGTGTTGATCCACTTCCTATTCAGAGATGGCACATATTACAGTCTGACCCCAACTAATACGATTCATTTTTAATTCAATGGCTCACAGAGAGGTATGACGACAACAGAGATTTTTTTAATAATGTTTCTCTCAAAATATAGCACTCCCTAAGCTGAGGATCACGTGTTGATCTCAGCATTTTTTCTTGATAGAGATTGACACTGCCATCGCCATGCCTTACAGGCTACTCAGATCTTCTGTTTGGTTCTGCAAGATTTTGAATTGTTTTCAGAAGGCTTTCAGTTGTCTTTTTTGATTTGGTTACTGGCATATTAAAAAGGTGAAGGAATTTCCACTGACTCAGTGACCCCAGATTTTTGCCCATCATCTTCTTTAAAAATAGGTACTCTACTGGATGGGCTTATTCCACTTGATTACAGGGGAAGGGTTTCAGAAATGCATAACTCCGTTCTGCGCATGATTTTCTGTTTATCCAGCTTGGCTTATGGACTAAGAGTTGAGAAAAGGTCAAGATCCTGTGATCAGAATGAAATCCTCCTGCTTCTTTGTGCTAAGCAGAAATTAATTGTTAGAATAATATTTTAAAAATCATTGAAAATCTGAAGTAAAAGTAAAAAGATTCCAATGTTCTTAAAATCACAACAATGACTGTAAGAAAAAAACCCAAACTACCTGCTTGTTCTTTCTGGCAACATACATTAACAATGTGAAATACAGTTACACTATGCAATAGCAGTTCTGGGTTTTAATCTTGTTCCTTGCATCAGTTATTTTTTAAGTTACTACAACTGATGTTTATACAAACTGGTTTTTTTCCCTTGAAAATCAGCTTTTTTGTTTTGTTTTACTGTTTTATCCTGATGAAGCAGAAATTTTCCTGTATCAGTTGTTTCACTTTGCAAAATTGTATAATTTTACAGCTTTCATAAGAATAACAAAGCAGGTTAATTTACCAAAGTTGGAAAATGCAGAATACTGTCATTTTAACTATATTTCAGCAACTATATTTTTCAAACAGAAAATTGAACCATCAATCAATGCTAAAAACTTGTTACAAAATATGCATCTTCTATACTTCTTAGCACCTATAAAACTAATAGTTATTAATTCCATCACTTCTAAGCTGAAAACCCACCTATTTGCATTACTGTTACTGATTAATACATGGTATAAGAGTTAATGGATCTGAAACTCATCTCTATTTTAAGTACTGGAATATTAAGCCATAGAAACACTAACTTCATGAAAAGCTGGCAGGTTGGCATTGAAATTTTCTAATATGTAAATAGCTCAAGATTGCATTAAACTCTAGTAGCCATACACAAAGACATGAGGAACATGTAAGTGAACTGCAAATGGAGAAGGGACACAGTAATACTGTTTGCTAAAACAGTTTATAAAATGTAAGGTAACAGCATTATACAAAATATTTGTCTTTCTGTCAGTAACTTATTTGTGCAACAGAAATCTCCCTTCTCCAATTCTTATTTTAAACTTGCTTGTAAGGATTTGCAAGATATAAAAAAAAGTATAAATATTATGTAAATAATATCATTGTCTGTCTCATAAAAAAAATTCATGGATAAATCTTATCACATCTCTAATAGGTAAGAATGTTTCAATATCTATTTTATGCAGCTCATATTTCCCCTTACCCATATTAACTGGAAAAAAAGATTAAGTAACACCAAGTTTTCTAACTGTGGCCCGCTCTGAAGAAAACCTTAGAAGGATTTCAGATATTAAAAGTGTTTACCAAAAAGTAAAAAATCCTCTTTCTGGGGCACCTAAACTTGAATTTGCAACACCTGCCTGCTCCCCCCAGGTGTTTCTTGGGGCCCTGCAGATCTGCTTCCATGCTGGGCTGGGCTCTCCTTGGCTGGGGGATGCGAGCAGCCGGCCTCTGGCCTCTTCGGCTCCTCTGGCATCCGGGCATCGGCTGCACAGCTCCTGGCAGTCCTGCTGACCTTTTGTGTGCACGCGGGGAGTGCCTGCAGGCACTGACAAAATCTCCAAAGGGCTACGTGACTTATGAAATTATTCATATCGCTGCAAGGGGGGGATGTGTGTGTCCTTTTTTGTTGGTTTGGGAATTTTTTAAAACCAAGATGGTGCCAGAACTGGTGCCTGCCTGATATGATAGTAGTTAATGTGCTAATCTAGAAAGAAAAGGCATTGATACTCATTCCCTATGCTTTCCTCTCCCCTACTCCTTTGCAGGGCTATATTTTTTTTGGAGGCCTGCTCTTTTAAAGGCAGCCGGACAGAGGCAGGTGGGAATTCTGGAGTAGTTATTCAGCAGTTGGGTACAATTACGTTTTGCTGCTGCTCTTCAGCTGATAACAATTGCAAACAGCTGTTGAGCTTTTTGCTCATGCAATTTCTGCAAGCTGAGCCCCCAGCGTGCATTTCAGTGTGCTTGCACTAGTGTAGAGGTCTTCCAGCATGTGCAGAGTTGTGAGCTTCGTGTTCCTCCTTTCCTTTGCATTCCTGCGGCAGTAAGGTGTTCTTTTACAGAAGCAAGTTGCTGAACTGTGATCTTCGTTGTCACAAAGGGTAAGAGTGTACTTTAAAGTAAGAATATACGTACTGTGTAGAAGGCTAGGGAAAAGCATAGTAGACTGCAAATGTTTTTGTAGTTTTTACATCTAATGGGGGCTGAGGGACAAAGAATATTATTGCTAGACCAATGGATAGTCCACTTGTGACCTGTATTGAAAGTCAGCAACTGCTTGTGTGCAGCTATGTATCTCTCTGGCTTTTTGTTTTGTCTCTGTGTGTCCCATATCTGAGTGATCTGTGTCTATGGTAATTTTGAAAAGAATGTTCTGTGGCCAAGATCCAGAAAGTTTTGAAATGGCAATTTTGAAACTGTAACAGCCTCCGGTTGCCCTTAAGGAATAAGCGCTGTAAGACACAGACAGGTACTGTTTTCTAGCACTCCTTTTCTAACTTCCTGTATTTGGTTTCATCAAACTTAATAAATCCAATGCCAGTGAATGTGATAATATGGCAAGTACAGCTAATCAGATACTTAATGGGATATTGAGCTGTGTTTAAATTCAGTTCTGTTCCCAAGACACAAACCACAGATGCTTGTTCTAAAAGAACAAACTAATTGTTCCCACTAAATATGTCTGCAGTATGCCCATCCCATCAGTATCTTCTACCCCTCATAATCTTCTGGGGGGTGGTGGAATAATTATTGGAACAATAACATGTTAAAAGGAAAATAAAGATCTAGTTAAAGGTTAGAATATTTGCTTAGGTTTTGGAAAACTAAGGCTGAAGTCCCTCCTGTAATGAAGAGGTTTGAACCCTACTTAACTATCTCCAGTGGGAATGCTTTAAGCCATGGAGCAGAAAAGTATTCTGTGGTCAAGTGCTCTGAATTTTGCTTGTGCAATTGTTCATGGGGCCATTTAAATGATGGCATGTTTAATGTAAAATACGAAGCGTGGTTGGCCAGTTGTCCCTATCCTGAAAAAAATGCTCTAACTCTTATGGTATGCAGTTACATTTGCACCCAATTTTCTAACATCGACTATAAGATGGCTTATGATCTCTTTGTTTGTTGTTCTCACTGACCTCAGAAATAATTTTTCCACACAAGTGGAGTTACTTCTGCGGAGAAAGATGCCAGAGAGCCCTATAAACCCGTAGAGTTTACTTTTCATGTCCTATCACCTTTAGCAGAGGTGGGAATGTAGAGCCATGTTTTTGTTCCTTGGCCAGGTGCTCCGGTAATGGTGCTGCTGGGGTAGAGGAGACCCCTATCTTCTCTGCCAGATACATAGGATTTAGAGTGGGGATTGGTGGGGTTTTTTTGAAGAACACAAAAAAAAAAAAAAAAAAAGAAAAGAAGACTTTGTAGGCTGAGAAAGGAAGGGGATCACCTCCTTCACAGATTCTGGCAGGGCTTGGGTCTATGTTCTTTGCTTACCTCTGCCAAGGTATGGGCAGTTGTGGGAAGGGCCAAAAGCAAATCTTTCTCTTTGTGCAGAAAGAGTCTCAGCCACCTGCTTAATGCCTTCAAGAAGTACAGGTGCCTCATAGGGTAGGTGGGAGCCGGATGAGATTTCTGAGAATGAAAGTTTCAAACTGATGTGTTCAAGTTGCCTGAATACCTTTATGCTAACTCTAAGCAGTCACTGCTATCTGTGGTTTTCTAAAATGAGGCAAATACATAAGAGTGGATGAGTAAAATGCTCTTTCTGCAAACATTTACTCCTTTACTGTTGCCAGGAGCCTTTTACAGTTCAATAGGGATTTTTTTCATGTTAGTTACTGGTTAAGCATAAGAAGAGTGTAGTGGTTTGGAGCCTATAAATACATGACTATTTCTAAGCTGCTCCTCTTCCACAAGCAAAGCACTTCTATCTCCATGGATTTCATCTGCCATGTTGTGAACAGCATTGAATACTCGGAATGGTTTGTCTGACAGTATTTCAGAAGAAAGTAATCAATCACCGGTCGAAACTGCAAATGTGTGCTTGTTCAATCCCTCTCTTCAGATTTATCTACAGATTCATATGCTATGTTAGGCATAATAAAACCCCATCTTTTAAATGCGTAAAATGTCATCACATTTTGGACACCATAGAAATATTACAAGGATGCCAAGAAAAACTATTTACAAGCATTACTCTAATGCTATTTAAATGAGACAAAATTACTTGACAATTTTTTTTTCTAAAGAAGAAAATGTTTTGTCTAATATAAAAATCTGGAAGAATATTTCATTTTAAATATTTAAAAGCAGCACTTCAAATCTAAGAATCAAATTACTAAAAGTAAATTCATAAGACATGCTTCTTTTAAAAATGGTGGGTAATTAAGATAATACCTATTTCCAAGTAAATGGAAAGAGAAATGAGTTTTGCTGAATTAGTACTTCTTGCAATCCTTTCAACCCACCTGAACGTTAATATGTTTGTAATTTCCTGGGATGTTATTTCCTTTTAATATAGTCAAATTGGGTGCAAAATTATAGAGTATTTTTTCTGTTTTTAACATCAGCTGTGAAGTAAGTGCATACATCTGTATCTTACTAAAAAGAATATAAGGACCGTGCTTGTTCAATCTGCTTACTAAGCAAGCATCTCTCTGTTACATAGATACTTTTATATTTGCCTTCTATTGCTTTGCCAACCAAAGAGGTTTTAAAAAAAAAAAAAAACAAAACAAAACAAACCCAAACCAACAACTGTTTGTTTTGCCCCTTGAAACAGCAGGGTGATGAAGCAGGGTGTGATTTGCCCTCTGCACCCATGCTGTAGTAAACCATAATGATACGGCTATATATTGTTTGGAGCCAACATCAACGTTACAATAACATGTATGAAAAGTTGTCTGCAATCTTATATGACATTGTTACAATTTTTATTAGGATGGAAAAGAGAAATTTATTACCTTCTTTTACAAAATCTTATGTGAGTACATTGTAACCATTCAGTGATGTATGTTATTTGTAATCAAACTTCAGATGCTTTTGCAACAGTAGAATAACATATCATTAACCAGAAGTAGTTTCAATTCCTTTTTCCTTATTTTTACCTTCCTTTTAATTAGAAAGTGTCAAAATACATAAGAGAGAAAGCACTATTAATCTTCTAAATTTTATAATAGTGTTTGGGTCAACTGCTATGTCTAATGCTGTCCTCTCCTTAATGCAAGCATTTGGCAGTGTCATTTGGCAGTGTCAAAGGCCTGGGCAACTCAAAGAGATAAACAGTGATGAACTTGGCTGAAAGTAAGACTTGTTTTGGTTTTTTTTTGTCTTTCTTTCTTTCTTTTTGGTGACCATGTTGCAACAAGACCTAGAGGTCACCCATAGAGCTCTAGGCTAGCCAGGACGGAAAACAACCTGTGCCCTGGCAGGACAGAGGCTGAAAGTCCCGAAATAGTCAACAGCCAAGAGAAGGGACTTGCCAGACTGGGGCCACCTTGACAGTTCTGTCACCTTCGTCTCGGGCTTCTCCTGTGTCAGCAACTAATGAACCTCTTGCTGTTTAACCCCAGAGTTATGCTGACAGTGGAGACTGCAACATATCTTCTCTTGAAGATTATTTAGAAATAATTGGGAGCTTTGCTTCCCTGCTTCCTCCTCCTTTTCTGACATGACCCCTGCTGCCACGTATGTTACATCCATATTTTGTAAGAACTAAGGTGCACCTTTTTTGAATGAAACTCCCTGAAGAATCCATCTGTGCATGGCAACAATATAAAGGTGCAAAAGTGATGTTGAAATATATTTGCAGCAAATGTGATTAGATTTTAGTGAGTTGACTTATTTGTCCCTGGCTTATTTCACTTTTTTATTGCTTAGTATTTCTTCCCTGCCTACAAGGTTTCCTTTCTTAATTGGATGCTTGCTTTTTATTAATAAACTGCATGTTACTGTCCTTGATAATTGACTACTTACCACGATCACATTTTCCTTGGACTTTTAAATGCAGAATTCCTGTTCTTTACCTATGTGAATGAGGGGAGGAAAAATTCCCCTGTGTTTCAGCACAAAGCTACCGGTGTGGGAAAGCAGGCGGGGAGGGCGGTGCTGGCGCAGTGGGCTGCTGCTTCTGTGGTCCCCTGTTCCAGGACTGTGTGCCATCTATAGTATCATCTCCAGTACGTGGCTTCAAACAGCCAAAACTCCATGCAAATATACTGATGAAAAACAGGTGTGAGTGGAAAGAGGACCACTCTGGCTTTTGCAGCAAGTATAATTTTGTGGTCTGTTGTGAACTTCTATGCTGGCTATATTTGATAACTGTGGTATTTCTAATGAAGGGCTAAGATGGTGGTTTCCGTGTGCTGGACTGTGAGGCTGTGGTGCGTGGCCTTCACAGCTATGTTAAAATAACAGTTATGGATTCGCAAGGATAGGGCCATGTGGTTTCTCTGACTTGCTCACGTGCCTGCTGATCTATAGGAGATGCTGAATGATTAGGCTAAACAAGGAAAATGTGGTTAGTCTGTTGGTGGCTTCAAGAACATGACACACAAGAATAACAATCCTGATGAATTTCAGTCCCATTGAAGTGAAAAGGGAAGTTGCTGCACCTTGTTGTTTTTATAGGGCTTAAATGTCACTTATTTTCTTTCCCTGCCTTCTCTTCCTGCTGAGATATATTGGCCTTGTATTAGCAGTCAGGATGGGGAATATGGGTGATGATTTCCACAAAAACACAATGAGATGTCTTTAGTTTGACACAAAATATGTGGGGGGTTTTGGGGTTTGTTTTTTTTTGGGGGGGGTGCGGGGGGGGGGGGGGTTTGGGTGGTTTTTTGTTTGGTTTTTTTTTTTTTTTTGGCCAGGCTGCTGCAAAGCTAAACACATACAACGGTTTATCTTCACTTATGTATTCATTTGGGGAATTTCACTAACATAAGAAATGTTTTAACCTCTTTCATTCCACAGGAGATTTTTTACAAACAGAATCTCCGTATTGCAACACAAACAGTCCTCTAAACTGCTGGATAACTTTTTTGACAGAATAATAGGAGGTTACTACTGATCTGTTAATAGGGGAGGAAAAAACAGGAGGGAGTCCTATTTTTTTCTGGGAAATTTTTATTCTGTTGCAATGTGCCCTCAACAGGCTTTTCGTGCTCTACTTGTTGAGCTTTCTCCCCGCATATGCTTCTGGGGAGAAAACCAGGATATGAAGTATTTGTTAGTGGCAATAAAATGGCTTGTATGTGTATTTAAAAAAAAAAAAAATCTGAAATGATAATGGTGTGATTCTTGCACCTAATTGCCAACCCCAGAGATTTTGTTAGGAACTGAGCATGGAACTTGCCTGATGTAGATGTCTGCCCCTTAGCTGTTCATCAAGTTCCTTTCAAAATCCTTAGCGAGAAAGAGACAACTTTATGATGTGATTCTTCTGCCCTGTTTCAGATGCCTTCTTTATGGTGAAATGAATTACTCGCTAGAAATATTTCTTCCTATTGTCTATAAAGGGAGATTAGTTCAAATCTAGACAGGTACATTTCCTGACATAATTGTAACCACTCGGGGTCCTTCACTGACACTTTAACACTTAATTTATTTAATTTTTTTTTAAATGAAAGCCCTGTTGCTGACTAACTCTGTGTTAATGCTTTATAGTGGTAGTCAAAGCAAAGGTATTTTGGTCTCTTAGCTGCAAATGGAGATGTAAAATGCAGAAAGATTAAGACCAAAACTTTTGCTGATTTTAAGGTATTTCAGTGTCTGAATTAATGAGATGACATCAAATACAGCTACAAATGTTGGGGGAATTGTGAAAGAAATGGGGTTTCTGTTTTCAAGTCATTTCTAAACATGCTATTCATGCGTATCATTGGTAATGGGGATCATTGGTAATGTGAATCTAGTAAATAACTTGCTTACGTAACCAATCAGGTTCTAAAAAAAGTTTGTCTTCATATGTTAGCTGCTGCCACTGGAAGTAGAGTGCTTACCTAAATAATTTAATTAGAAATGTCAGTCTTCTAGCCAACTGGAGTGTTTTTGTTTTCTCACCCTACTGTCCATAAAAATGTTAGAAATGCTTAGAATAATCTGGGTAACTAAGTAGGTTTTTTAAATCATTCTAAGTATTGGCTTTTGTTTGTTTTCCCCCTCATTCTTTATCTTATGCATATGAACAGGCTTTACAGACTGGATTTTAATTTAATTTTTTTTTTTTAAATGGGAATAACAAGATATTTAACCCAAAGTTTTCTTCATCTACGAAGCTCTGAAGAAATCTTTAGTCAACAAAATAGTTCAACACATTCTTGAAACTTAGAAATGAATAGGATTTTATTTAAATGTGGTTTGGGTTTTTTTTTTTCTTTTCTTTTTGGAAGTTTATTCAAGAACTTGCTTGAGGTCCTAACTTTTTTTTGCAGAGGACATCTTTGTTGTAACATCTTCATGAATGTTATGACTTGACTTTCATCTGTGCTTTAGCTACTTTTCCTGAAATGTCCTATATCTTAGCTGAGTTGTGAACCTCCAGCCAGCTTCTTAAACCTGATGCCAGTATTATGGGTTCATTCCTACCCTGGCCCCCTGTCAAACTTCAGTGTACTGTTACAGCCATTCTGCACCAAAATAGATGTCAGCCAGTGTCTGTCTTCCTAGAAGACCTCCTCTCACTGCTAATTCACAAACCTGGTGGGTGATAGAGATTAAAGCCTCACTGTAGTTTATAGTTTCCTGATCACCTCAGGGAAGTTTCAGTAGGAGTTGTTCCAGAGTCTTTTAAATTTTGTGCCATAGATCTGGATTCCTTTGTAAAGAGGTAGCATACATTTCAGGCTTTGTGGCAACACATGATTAATTCCAATACCACAAGTCGGATGTGGGCAAACACTGTCACAGCTTGCATGGATCTGCAGCATTTGGCAATAAATTATGCCTTGTAAAATAAATGCCCATTGCAAGCATGTTCACTTAAGCAGTATCTGAAGACCGGTGTTTCTGACTAATTTCTATTTGGTACATAATGCAGGCACACAAAGAGTGTATAGCATTTGTCTATAAAGACTCAGTTAACTGGAGCCATAAGTTTTTTTCATTGTATAGCTCGCATTTTGTTGTTTTGTTGGGTTTTTTCCAACTGATGGTGTCTTTGAAGTCAGGTGTTACACATAAGATTGGCATCAGCCTGATGGATTGTGTTAATTATTTGCGCTGTATTGTCAGTATGCTGGAGTCGAGAAGGCTTTACAGACGCTATAGGGATGAGAATTGTGCAGGTATGGTTACCAGGGAGGTTTTTAATTTATACCTGTGATGCCTGTGTTAAGGTAACAGTAGGAGACTAAAGTGAAAAGAGGCAAGGCCAGAGGATTCCCTGTGTGCTTCTGTTACTAGATCTGTGTGGGTCCTGCAGTTGAATAAATTCCATTTTATTCTAAGCCTGCCCAAGAGGAAGCAATCCTGTTGCAAAAAGATCGTATTTTCTCTTGCTTCAAGAGCTCTAATAATTTTGCAAGCGTAATTCTTTTTACGCTGCTGTTGAATTTACATAGGTTATGCAATATGACTGTTGTCTGTGTCAGAGAAACACTGATCATCAGTTAGAGAAATCAAGGAAAACTGGTATGTGGCTTTTTTTTTTTCTTCCTTACAGTTGGCATTGTAAAGCAGATTAAGAAAGGGGATGATGTGCTGTAAATATATACGGTATAATTCTCCTATAATTTAATGATGGAAACATGTATGCAAGCTTTTATAGCTATTTACTGCTCCTCTCTTTCCTGTTACACGGGAATACTTGTCGTTTCACCTGATGCTTCTGAGAGTAGTGGTGTTAATGCTCTGTTGTAATGTCAGCTTAGGTGTCTACGCTGATGACTGATTTAAACTTCTGACTCTGCTTGGTGTATTTCCAAAAGCCTGAGCTGTTCTAGAGGAACAGGCTGCTTTTGCAGCTTGCCACCTTAGTGGAGTTGTGCTGGGCCTGTGGTGAAACAGTTCTCTTCTTCCCAGATGCTTGGCTCCTCTATATTTGTTAAACACTCCTGGGAGTGGAATTGGGGAATTTAATGAGCTCACAGTGGTTTGATGCAAGTAAGTGCACAGAGTTTAAAAGGGGGGGAAAAAAAAAAATTATTTTGGGTAGTTGCAATATGGCTTGCACTCAAAACTTCAATTTGTCCCCTCAATAAAAAGAAAAGCAGAATCATTCTTGTATAGAATTGAAAATAAGTACAAACAAATTGTTGTAACTTTATTGACAAATGATATGTATTATGAAACCCAGAATTTTGTGCAGCTTGGTAGGAAAACTAACTTGCTGTTCTAATACTTCATTATTTACTTATATCATTATTATACTTAGGTGCTCATTGGATTACAATGTTCTTCTGATTTGTTTGGCTGTTGGATAACTTAATGTGACTTCATGTTAAGTCTCAAAATGTGAAAAAATCTTAAACCACGTCCTCCATCCTGAAGAGTAATGTAAGACGACTGTTGTATTTGAGTTCTTTACTTCTGGATTAAATCAATTATTTCAGCACTATAAAGAAAAAGCTTGTGTCTCGGACAATAATTACCAAGTAGACACTCTTTAACATCCAGAACAAACATCTGGATCGTGTTGACTTTTTTTCACCATGACAAAAAGGGTGAATGAAATATAATTCCTGCTTTCTGATGTCATGAGGATTTCTTCATTCTCACAGCAGCTGGAGCTCCCAATCCCTAAGAATTTAGATATATCATTCTTTTAAGTGTTTCAGATGTTATGTGTTTTTAAAAAGAATTGGCACAGCTTACTATGAAACAACTTCTATGTCAAATGGAGTAGAGAAATGAATTGGTCTTTATGTGCAGTCTATGTTAGTTATTATTTTGAGCAAAATATAAAACACTGATGTCCTTGTAGGATATATTAGTAATATCAGAATAAAGTAATAATTGCTTATGAATAGATTAAACTGTCCCATTTTCATCTTCTGCATGTGTTTGTGGGGGTTTTTCTTGTATTCATTACATTTTCTTGGATCTGTATGTATGTTTGATTTTACTAAGTATTTGTAATGCTTTATTATTTCTAGAATCATTTTCTTAATACAATATAATCTTCCATGATAAACTGTAGCAGACCGGCTCTGGAACAGAAAAAAAGCTACACTAAATTTTGGTCTGAATTTTAGGCTCCTTGTTAGGTTTTAAAAGAAAGAACCTGTATTAAAAATAGTTTGACTCTTTTATGTGGTGGATTAGCCTGGGTTTAGCTGCTTTGAAATCTGGTAATCAGATCAAGTTCTGCACAAAGCAACTGCAACTCTTTGCACTGGTGCTTAAGGTATGGACCAGCTTGAGGTCAGTGATCAAGATGAAGGTACATTTCAAAGAATTTCCCTTGGGAATGTGCGTCAAGCACCGCTGATGGATCAAAAGCGCTGGTCTGTGGCAATGAAAAGGAGCAGAGAAGCACTTACTGTCATGGAAGTACAAACTGTGTTTGCAATAGCACTTGGCATCTTTCGTAAAGTGCATGGCTATCAGGACAACGGAAAGCATGACGGCCACTCTTGCTTTTCCCTTCAAAAGCCTGCGTTACGTACTTAATCTTCTGAGCAGAATTATTTAACCAGCTGTGGCGCTTCTCTTTCATGTCTGGACAAGGAGGCCTAAGCACTGGTGTAGGTTTTCTGAGAGTGAAACAGGTCCATTTTCCCTGACAGTGGAACTGATTCAGTTTTGTTGAAGTGAATGTCTTCATCACTGGGGCTGTCCTCGGCCACCCTGCTGTTGGGTGCAGGTAGGATTAGGACAGAGAGGAGTCCTCTAAAATAGTGAAAATAGGGCTTCTGCTGCCACTCTAGAGCAAGAGGGGGACACTTTCCTACACGCTTACTATGTTTTCCCAAAACTGCAGCCATTTCTGTTGACAGGACTCTGTCCCGGCAGAGGTGAATATAAATAATAGCATCACACTTTTTTGTGATAAAATCATATGCATTCCAGCCTAGGATCCATTGAAACTTGCAGACAGGCACACACAAGCAAAAGTTTAATTTGAGTTATTCCTTCTTTTCATTAATTTAAGGGAGAGGAGCATTGGCTTACTATTTCTTGTAGTTCCAAACAAACATATGAGCTTGCTGGCATTTATATCTGCCTAGAGAATGCAGCAAATCTTGTTCAGTGGGATTGATGCAGACCTGTAAAATGAAAGTCTCTGGTAGCTTTTGTTATTGCAGCTGCTAGTTTTAGGAGAGAGTCTGAATTCCCTCTCCTCACATCCTCTATGAAATTTTGAGTGAGCATGATGTGCCAGCAGAGTTCTTACTTCATAACAATTCCAGGATTTCTGGGTGTGTGAAGAAGTAACTGCTTGGTTTGGGGCATTTTATTGCATAGGACAGTTGAGAATTGTACAAGGTAGGATTGTATTCTATCTTCCCATTTATTCTAAAAGTAGTTCCTGGGTGCTATATATAAAGTGTTGTCAGTTCCCCCCCCCAAAAAAAAAAAAAACTAAAGTGATCACACTTTCATGTTGGTGATGAACTCCTAGCATTCCTAGAAATTCTTTTTTTTTTTTTTTTTTATGGGCATTCTGAATTTCTTACCTTCACAGCATGTTCAGATGTAGTACTATAACTACTGTAACTTGAACTTGTTCTGCGATGACAACTGTGTGTAGTGACTGCAGACTTCAGTGATCCAGAAATGGTCTGGTAATCAGTCTGTGGTATAATGTTTGAAGAAGAAAGGTACCAATACAGGATGAGCAGTAGCTGTGCTTAATGGTAAGTGTAAAAAAAAAAAAAAAAAAAAAAAAAAAAATAGAGTATGCATTAAATTTAAAGTCACTAGAGTGATTTTTAGGAGAAAATTGCTTTAATATGTGTTATAAAGGCAGTAGGCCCGGGATGACAGTCAAAAACTAAGAACTGCCTGGAAAGCCTTGTATCAGTGTGCAGGAAGGTGATTACAAGTAGCAATTTATATCTTGGGACCGTTAAAATTTGTGGATATCTTGCAGTTTCTGTGACTGTATTGGAAAGGAGAATTCTTGCTGGATGGGACACTTGTTTTCCCTTTGCCCCTGTATTTGTTTCGATGTGTTGTCTTTCCTTATGACTAATGCTGTGTACCAGGATTTACCTCAGTGAACATACAGACTGACTTCTCAGAAACCATTTGGAAAGTTACATCAACATCGGAGTGAATTCATCTGTAAAATTGCAGAAATCCCTTTCTGTGTTTGAAGCACTGATGAGAGCACTACAAATTAACAATGAGAACATTAGTGTAGTCCTGATGTCTCAGTTAGATCAGTTACAGCTGAAATGTACGCAGCTGCTGATGTTGTTCCTGTGTTGATCTCCAGAACTAAATGCAGAAAGAGACAGGACCAGCATGAAGCGCAAGAAGATGTGATAGGAAATCATTTTTTAATTATGATAATGACTGCTGATATTAGCAGTCTCCTCAAGCTGAAAACAGTGATGGACCAAAAAAAAAAAGGGCAAGAGAGGCAAAAAAGGAGGTGGGAGAGTGGGGATACCACAAAAGAAAAACGTGGTCTGATGGCTGTTGCTCCCCAGGCAGACAAAGTGCTAGTGCAACAAAATACTTGAGTTGTTTGCAAGTGTTTCTTATAGCTTCTCTCTGCTTTTTTTTGTTAGAGAGTGGAAACTCATTAATCTGGACAGTAGCCAGTAGCTTTGCTTTAACTCGTACTCAGGTATGAACGTGCCAGAGGTACTTGGCAAAAGGGCACAGAACAGAAATGACTTTGGTTCTAAGTGCTGAAATGTTAATAGGGCCCAGGGGAAGTCTTCTCTTGTGAACATGCTATTCTGTAAGAATTCAGTTTGTGTCTTCCTCGGAAACATCCAATTTTACTCATCAGTAGATAAAATATACTGATACTAGCCTGATTTATGAAGGTAATATTTGTTAAACGTTGCCTGAAATTATACTGCCAGATACTTTCAGAATGTGGTTAAGCAGGTACTGAGATTGAAATACTACTCAGAACCAGTTTAAAGTGCAGGGAAAAAAATTCTTATCCAATTTCCTTTAAAATATTAGCCTTAATGCAAAACATAAAAGAAAGGATTAACTAAAAAGTTCACTTTCTATTTTTGCTTCTTTTTGTCCTCTGTGGCATTGGGACAAGCGAGTGAGCGAGCAAGAGCCAGCAACCTCCTCCTACCCCTTCACTGCTAGAGATAACAGAGTATTCCTAAAAGGGCAATGCTTGCCTGCATGCCTGTTTGCTGAGATATTCTGATGCAGACAAGAGAATATGCCTGCTTCTAGTTTTGCTTCATGGCTTTTTGAACATGAAATGTAACAACTAACTAACAGCACAGCAGTGGCTGTGGTTCCTTGGGTGGCTGCGGTTCACTGTTATTTAAGGAGCATGATTTTGTGCCCTCTAACTCCTTTCCTTATTTTCTCATGGTCTTGTCTTAAAATGGCACTGGTGATGATGGGGCCTATTGGACTGCCTCGCATTAGCATTTTAGTTTGAGTCAGGGATATGCTTTTGAAGAAAATTGCTGGATTGTCCCCATTTGCTTTGGACTGTATTATGGAGGGGTATGGAAGCACACAAAATAGCTTCCCATCAGATTAAAGTGAGAAAGGCCATCTAGAAGGGCACATTAATTTGTGTTCAAACGTTAACGGGGAGTCAGCTCCTGGGACCAGACTTGCACTATAGTAGATGTGAGGTAAAACGTTGACACGTATATTGTATGACTGTCAGTGTTTCTGTACTAGCTGTTTTACTCATATGCTGTTAGTTTGCACTATTTGCTTACATAACCTCAGTTAATTGAATTGGCTCATAAAATGCAAGAAATTATAATCTGGGTTATATTTACTGGAAATGGCATTCCCCCCCACCCCCCCAAGGTTACTGAGTTAAACCAACTTCTGGAGTTGACTTCGGCAAGTAGTACAGCCAGCACAGGGATGTTGTAGAAGCACGTATCAGGTAGTGGGAAAAGAAAGGGGAACTGTTATGGTGACTTCCCCTGTATCTTACTTTGAGGAAAACTGAAAGTGACTTCTATTGTGTAGTGTACCATAGGGTATCTTTGCTTTTCCTTCCCCGCAGTATGTGGAGACCTGTTAAATGCTTGTTGATCAGTGGCATCGCTCTTATTTTTTTAAAAACTTTGTAGTGTCCTCTTTACATTGGCTGCAGATGGTGACTAACATGCAGAACAAAAGAGTTGGTTCTCTTATCTTACATGATCTTAATGTAAAATATGCGATCTTTTTGTAACACAGAGTACCATACAGAAGTTCAGGGTCTCTAACAGAGATGGAGTCCCAGCAAAGGATTGTTTTTATTCAGGTATAGTGGTGAACACAGTCCTTTATGAGAAAACATTACTGATTTTGAGACAGCTGCTTACAAGAAATTATATTCTAGATCAATTTTTAAGTGGAAGAAAATATATCTTCTGCAGCATAGGTGCTTTTATGCTTCAGTAGACACCATCAGCCTGTGATAAAGCTTCAAGGAATCTCCTGTGAATAAAGGTTTCCTGGAATACAATTTGCCAAGATGTGTGTTATCCTAAATTTTGTAACTGTTTTAGTAATTTGGATGGTGCAGTGGTTAACTGAGAGGTACAAACCAACAAAAAAGAAGAAAAATTGCTGGATTTCTTCTGTCTCATTGGGGAAGGGAATGGGTGGTGGTTGCCTGTTATCCAACTGTCAGTAGCGTGAGCCATCATTTTTGACAGTTAAAAGCAAATGGTAAAGAAAAACTGAGGAAAAAGGAAATATTAGTAATGGTTCTTAAGATGATGCAAATAATTAATGTTACTTAAAAGCTTTGCTTCAGTTGGTAGCTTTCAGCTTGTTGACAGTCAGATTCACAGATGTCCTCCAGTGAAAGTGTGCCTTTCTGTGTGTAGGTCTGCTGATGGTGGGTTTACGGAACAGTGATATTTCCAGAGTGAATCAGAGCTGTGCTAAGCTTTTTATTCTCTCCCTAATAACATTGCTATGAGAAAGTATCAGGGCAGAGCATGGTGGTGGTATTTCTCTGAATGCTCTTCCAGATTTGGACAGCACGTGGCTGAGGAACTACCCGAAGCAGATGGAGTGGTTTTTTTTTTCTATTTAATCAGTTTTCTTGCATAGATTTGTCCAACTGAGTGTAAAAACAAAAACCACAAAAAAACCTCACCAAAAAACCCCAAACCCCACACCAAAAAGCCCAACCCAAACCAACAACAAAAAACCCAACAACCTCTCCCTTAGAAAAACCCACCCCAAAACACAACCAAAACAACCCCCGAAAAAGGCAGTCATACCACTCACTTTTTCACTGTACAGGGGATTTTATGAACATCTGTCACATTACTCTTCAATCTTATCCTTGCCAGGATGAAAACAATTAATTTAGCTGTTTCTTGCGTGAAAATGAATTATGATGACCCTTGTTGCATTCACTTTATCACTTAATTCTATTATTCCCTTCAGACTGTTGTGCTTCCCTCGTACTCCCATTTCAAAATAAAAATGTAGGCTTATTTTATACTGAGCTGATGTCTTCATAAGATTATTTACTTAAGATGCTGGCATGCTTTTCTTCTCTTACTGCATCTTACAGAATTATACCATGAATTAATTTCACTGCCACTGTGAATAAGAAGAGCTACTCTCATCACTTGCCTGTGCCTTGTCAGGACTGGGGCATAGACCCTTACTCTGAGCTGTTTTTACTCGCTAGTAATAGGAAACTAAGATGAAGACATAGGTATTGTGTAAAATCACTTTTCTGACTTTGTGATTCATGGAGGGGAGAGATGGGAGCAAGTCCTTTTTATAAACTGGGCCAGTCTAATGGCTCATAAACATAAAACTGCAACCATGATTATTTTTTGTGTGTCTGTTACTCCCAAGTTAGGGACTGTCAGTGGTCTTTAGGCAGCAGGTTTGAGTTGTATCAAAGGAGGCAGCTACAAGGGGAAATGATGCTACACAGACTAAAAATGATGCTTATTTTGCTTCGTTCTTGTAGTTTGGAAATTATTCTGACCTCAGTTATGCTGCTGTGTTTCAAAGTACAGGAAAGTTATTTTAGACAGGGGAGCGGGTAACTGGCAGTTTAGAATTCTAGTTTTCCCCAGTCGAGACAGAAAGCCTGTGGCACTCTTGCAAATGCCTCTACAACTGATGGTTTTGAACAAGACTGCTCTGGCTGGTCGGTGGCAGGTGACTGAATCAGGTGGATGTAGCAGACAGGATGGATTTGCCATGACTGCATCATTCTTTTTAAAATAACAATTATAATAAATCCAGTGAAGCAAGAGACAAGTTAAGTTCAATGTTAGAATTACAATGATTGGTTTTCCCAAAATAATGAATGGATTGCATGTAAGAAATGTCGTAAGGTACTTCAAAAGTTTCTCATCTTTTTGTGTGTGAAACAGAAATAAAAAGCCCAAGATTGCAAGAATTTTAGCTTTCAGAGGGTGCTTACCTGAGAGTTTAATGTAGCAGTTTTACCCTTTAGAGCTGGGGAACTTTTTGCCAAGCTGAAGTGTTTGAATAGCCAAATATGCTGCAAATTTAATATTCAGTAGCCCTTGGATTTTAGAGGTAAGTAGTGACTGCAGAAAGCTGTGATGAAATCATAGGAATATATAAATGTATATCTGTTTATTCCTCACAGTTTCCATTAATAGTCTGTTGCCAACAATTCATTATAGGGAGTAGACTAAAGCTCTCCCGGACAGAACTTTAGGATGCAATGATTATTCTTCCTCCTTTTTTATTTATTCATATTCTTAGAGTCAGAGTAACTTCTTTGGCAGAGTGATTCTGCATGCCCAGACATGTTATATGGTCTGTCTTCTTCCCGCTGAAGGATCCATACAAATAACAAATTATATAGATGTCTTCAGTACAAAGTTTGTTCTCCTGAAAGGAAAAAACATAAAGTAGCTTTCTTGTGGTGAAGAGGCCTAACTGAAAGCACTGTGAACCTTCCCTGTAAAAAGGATATAAACTGTTGAATGGCCCTAGAGATTTTCTTTTTTTCTGTAGATGACCTTATAGACTGAGAGTAACTGATATAGTAAGAACTAGCACATAGCACATTGTACTCTGCATGGACATGAACATGTCTTGTAGTTTCTGTAAGTAAATGCTTTGAATTCAATAAATATGAGCAATCTGATTCACATTAAGAACAGAGCCCTAAAAGGCTGACAAGAAGGAGCACATGCTGAAAGGGAGAAATATAATGGCTAGAGAACAGGATAAGATGAGCATGTTATGACTGACCTTTTATTAAAGAGAAAATGTCTGGGATGGCACATAGCTGGTAGCTTTTGAGAAAATTTAAGTGGTTTACATTTATAATATTTATGTTGGAAAAGTCCTGACTCTTCAAAATGGGAATAGATAGTTCTGAGATTTGTAGGTGATATATTGGGTGTTAAAGAGCTTGCTAATTCCTGGTAATTTATTATTAATAACTAGTACTGGCCTAAAAGTTGGTGTAGATTTACTTAATATTTCTCTGCTTCAGTGTAAATAATGTTTGCTCACCAAAAGCTGTCACTGCTGTTGACCAACCCTACATAAAGCCTTTTAGCAGCTTCAATTTATTGTTCTCTGTGTATTTACAGTCTCGGTAGCTCTGTTAGAAATTTTGTTCATTGAACCTCTTTGGTAGAGGAACATAAAACAATCTCTTATGAGGAGTTTAATAATCTAATGGAAGTTCATTGTGTTTGAATTTCAATGTGCAGTTCTTCTGTTATAAGGGTGGGTTGTAGGTAGTTAGCACCTGCCTGTAATCTCAATAGTTTTTGTATAGTTTTGTAAGAAATTGAAATGGGAGGAGTAGTAGATGATAAAACTGAGAGAAAAAGGTTTGGATTTCAGGTGGCCACCTGGATATGTTCACTCCTTAGCTCTGTTTTAAGAACGAAATATGACGTTTGAGTCTAAATGTTGAAGAGGCAAGACAAGTAAGCATTATCCTTCCATACTAATTTGACACCTGAAACAAGTCTTTTTAAGTTTGCTTTGAGGTTAGTGGAAAACAGTTTAACACTCAGCACACTTGATTTCTTGTTTTTTAAACTGGAGATAGTCTGGGAATCATTAAGTGCCAAATGCTTTCATCAAACCCATAAACTAAAGGGGATACTATAGTAATTCCATTTACTCTCAGGAGGTTTCAACAAAACACATTTTCACTTATTCAAAGTGGAAGAATAAATCTGTAGTTCCTTTTGAAGAGACTTACTTCATGGCCCTAGGAGGCAGACACAGTACTGGATTTAAAACAAAAGCTGTAACAAAAGCATCCTCACCAGGCTCAGTAAATTGTGGTAATGTTTTATAGACCTGTAATGCATCTGCATGTGAGAGCTATTCAGTTACTGCCCAACCTAGCAACATAGATAGCCTATGAGGGGAAAAATATACACTGTAGGGATGCTGACTTTTGATTAAATAATGTTGAGTCAATCAGCTTCTCAACTAAAAGAAAAATCTGTGCTCTAATAGCTATGCTCGTGAGATAGAAAATTACTTCTACAGCAATGGAAAGCTTAAACAAACCACCTGGTGTTTTACCTGTATTTAATCACACTGTACTTCTCCTGAGTTTCCTTTCTTGTCGCAGATCATCTTTATACATAAACACACTGGTAATTAACCTTGCCTGACTTATTTACCAATGGCACAGTTGGTGCCACAGTAGAGGGTCCTAGCTCAAGCACGAGGCTGACATTATGGAACAAATACAGTGAAGCGAAGCTGGCTAGCTCTGCAGGATGGCTCCCCTCATATGACTTCTGGTGGTAGAGGCTACTTCTGCATGGATTTCTACTAATAATCAGGATGTTAGAAGCTAATCAATCGCTAGTTTAGCGCAGAATAAGGAAATAGCTGCTTGTGTGTGTTTTCTGTAAAGACCAGGTTACAGCATCTATCAGAACTCGGTTTTAGGGTTTTTAGTCGGGTAACTTATGGACCAGTATGAAACTTGTTAGGCGATTCACAAGCATCCCTCTCACCACAGTGAGAGGTTGCAATAAAAATACTCCACAGCAACATAATCAGATCCATACTGCTACAGTCATTTCATCACTGATGTGTGGATCTGTGATGTAGAATGCTACAACAAGTACAGGAAAGTCTTTCATGGAGTGATTGGTGTTCCTCCTCCTCAGTGATAGCGTTTGTTAGTGGAAATTAAAATGTTCTTGCCATTCTGATATTACAGTCTAGAAATATAACATAGTCTGAAACAGTACCAAAAAAAGGAACTGTTTGGATTTCTTTCCCCCCCATCATTTCTAAGTTAGATGACAATAAAGACCTTCCGTTGTTTTAAATTTCAGCTATTTCTTAATGGAAATTATTTTGTAAAGAATCACTAGAAACAAAAATCATTATCACTTAAAGTCTATATTACTTGTAGGCAACATGTTCTTCTTTTGACAGAGAATTGGGATTTTTTCCAGATTTTTTTTAAAAGAGAGAGTTTGAATCAGTTATGCGTAGTATATAAAAAAAGGAATTAACTACAAAGTAGTGTAATCTTTATGTATAAAATTACTTTTAAACATATAGTAATATGACCAAATAAAATTAGCAGTGAGAATTTCTGGTTGGTTTGGGTTTGTTTGGTTTGGGGTGTTTTTCTCTCTTTATTTCCTGAAGGTACGGTTTCCAGATGTGTGGGATCAACAATAGTTGGCCAGGTTTGTTGTTGTGGCTGAAGGCTTGAGGCTTTAAAGATGCATGTTGTCTGCTGCAAACAGAACAGCAAGGAACTTGCTAAGAATGGCTGAAAACATTAATGCTTAGACCTCAAAATCAAACTTACAAAGGTTTCTGAGAAACCTTTGGCATAGGAATCGTTATATTTATTGTAATGAATATAGGAAGCTGACAACATTTTGAGAGAAGATAGTATATAAAACTTCCATTGCTTCAAAATGTGTTACACTCTGAGTTCATTTACAGTACGTAGGCTGAACTAAGAGGATGGGGACAGAATCCTTTTTAATGGATATTGCTTCATTGAAATTCATGGTTTCTATTTGCTGATATTCTGCGCTTTAAATGTAAATGACTTTACAGTTTCATCTGCAAAAAAACTTGTATATTTGCAAAACACAAAACAAAAAAATCCCAGATATGATATTTCAAAGATTTAGCAAGTTGTGTAGATGTGTCATACTAGGATTATAATTCAGCTAGCTCCACAGAAAATGTTGTAGACATTTTTGGTACAATTATATTATTCATTTGAAGGTGTGTTTAGATGTTCTTGTTAGATTCTGGTAACACAGCCCAGCGCAGTGATTTTAGGAATGAGAACAGGCACTGTATTTGGGGTCAGTTCCAGCCCAGAAACTATTGATGTGGCTTCTTCACAGAAGTCACAGGCACAGCACAAGGAACAGTCTTTCAATAAGAAATTACTCTGAGTCCACAGCCAGGAGATAGGGAGGTTTGATGAGAATGGAAATAAGAAAGAACAGAAATGGATTAATTGCTCGTGTCAGCACTGGAATGGAGAAGGGGAGAAAAAAAAACCAAATCACCACCAAAAAACTTCCACGCTTGGTTTCAAATTAGAATTCAATTTTCTCAAAATAGTAGTAGAGAATTGAGTAAATGGCTTAATTCTTTCTTAAGCAACAAAAAGATTTTGGAGTTGACAGTGTTTTTGAGGCTTGAAAGGAAAATCATGACTTAATTCCAGCAGTGATAAATAACAAGTCAGAACATGTTTCCTAATCACATCTACAGAGTATTTTCACGTACATATTTGTTTAAGAGCTGTTTCTAAAGGAGGTAGATTTCCTTTTCCCATCCTGTGTAATGAAGCTATTTCTTCTCATACAGAAACAGCAGATAAGCAATGCTCAGAACATCCTCAGTATTGTGAGTAAGCTTCCAAATGTGCTTAGGTTTTTGTGCTTATCCACCTATAAAAACAAAATTAATGATTTTCTCCTTGAAAGAATAGGTATAGGGCTAATACAGTATCTAATTCCCGATCCCCGACTTTATCTGCCACTTTCTGAGGAAGTTCTGCATTCATCTCCCCTGCAAATCAGTCCAAGTTGTCTATGTAACTTCACTATGCTGTCTTGAAAAACTCATAGACTGTGGTGAATTGAATCTTCTGTCCCTTCCTCATAGTAATTGAATGATAATTGCACTTATTTCTGACTTTTGGGCTATTCAATGGATGTCATTGAAGCCTTGAAGTCATGAACGTTGGCTTGGTTGTGTGCAAAGAACAACTGGGGCTAGAGCTGTGAAACTTTAGATGTATATGCAAGCTAAGTAAAGTAGGCTGTCATTACTGTGGGGGAAAGGGGTAGCTGGACACTCTTCAGTTTTACAAGTCAAATTCAGGGTCAAATCACGTGAAATACAGCTAATTAGCACAGTGAATATGAGCCAGCAGTGTGCCCAGGTGGCCAAGAAGGCCAACAGCATCCCGGCTTATGTCAGGAATAGCATGGCCAGCAGGACTAAGGAAGTGATCGTCCCCCTGTAATTGGCACTGGTGAGGCCGCACTTCAAATACTGTGTTCAGTTTTGGCCCCTCACTACGAGAAAGACATTGAGATGCTGGAGCGTGTCCAGAGAAGGGCAACGAAGCTGGTGAAGGGTCTAGAGCACTGGTCTTATGAGGGAGCAGCTGAGGGAACTGTGGTTGTTTAGCCTTGAGAAGAGGAGGCTGAGGGGAGACCTTATTGCTCTCTGCAACTACCTGAAAGGAGGTTGTAGCCAGGTGGGCGTCAGTCTCCTCTCCCAAGTAACAAGCGATGGGCCAAGAGGAAATGGGCTCGAGTTGTGTCAGAGGAGGTTTAGATTGGATATTAGGAAAAACTTCCCTGAAAGGGTTGTCAATCACTTGAACATGCTGCCCAGGGAAGCGGTTGAGTCACCATCCCTGGAGGTATTTAAAAGATGTGTAGACGTGGTGCTTAGGGACATGGTTTAGCGATGGACTTGACAGTGCTAGGTTAATGGTTGGACTTGCTGATCTTAAAGGTCTTCTCCAACCTAAATAGTTCCATAATTATAAAAGTCTTTGTGAGCTTCTTGCCGTAGAAAAGTAAAGAAGAAATCTATAACAAAATGTAAGATCAATGTTATGACTGACAATTTTATTAATAAGATGATACGAGAGCAGTCTTGGAATTCAGAACAGTAGGCTGCTAGGGCTCCTGCTCCCTGTGGACAAGAAAAATGTATAAACCTTAAAAATTAAATTCTTTACATTCTTGAGGCTAAGTTGAAAACAGCAGTTTATATTCAGACCTGTGTTGGCTTTTACTGATTAAACAAGTATTGCATATAATACCATGTGAAAACATCAAACAGTAAGCTTCTCTAAGTGTTATATATGCTACTGTCACTGGTCTCCCGTAATAACTTTATCAATATGACTTGCTAACAACAATCAGATCAGCTGTGTGCAGCAATAAATAAATATTTCATAACCACCCACAGAAATAGATACAGTAAGCTCTCTGAGTGTGATGGATGTGGGCATTCTGCATCTTTTGTACAGTTGTGTTCTCTAATAAGTGCAATATAAAATATACCTATAAATGCTCATGGTAATACAAATAACTATAATTGGTTCTGATATTCAGACTTTCACAAAAATTTCAGATGTGGTCTATGCTCAGTTGCGAGTTGAGTAGATGTAAAATGTCACACTTCTGTCACTTTCTGTCATTTTGCCTTTGCAATAGCAGAAGATTTGTATATTTCAACCCTATTTTATAAGGAGAAGTATACATATAATAATATCACAACTTGGTTCCTGGAAAACTCTACAGTGGTCCATGAATAGTTTCCAAGACAAAACTATTGACCCTTGATTAGATGTAATATGATTGAATGTCTAATATGGCCAAGAACTAAAATTGGATGTAGAAGTATTTTGCATTAAGAACATCAGAAAGGGTATTTATTTTTTTAACAGATATTTCAGGAAAGATTTGGCTAATAATTATCAAGGTTATGTAGCAGTGGCTTTCAAAGACTACAGTCAATAGAGGCAAAAAAACCCCAAACCAAATTAACAAATCATAGGCAAGATATTTAATTTCAATGGACTTCGTATCCAGTTTGGTATCACACGTTAACCCTATACAATAAGATATGTATAGTCACACCTGCGTTAAAGCAGTTTTATGTAAAACCTAGCATTACAGTTCTCATTTAAGCTAAGTGTCCTGGTTTTAGCAGAGAGGGTTAATTTTCTTCATAGCAGCTAGTATGGGGTTATGTTTTGGATTTGTGCTGGAAGCAGTGTTGATAATACAGAGATGTTTTTGTTATATGGACCTATTGTCGAGCAGTGCTTGCACAGAGCTAAGGCCTTTTCTGCTTCTCGCACCGCCCTGCCAGCGGGATGGCTGGGGGTGCACAAGGGCTTGGGAGGAGACGCAGACAGGGCAGGTGACCCCAACTGACCAGAGGGATATTCCATACCATATGACATCATGCACAGTTTATAAGGAGCTTGGGGGAAGAGGGAGAGGCGTGGGTGGTGGTGTTCAGAGTGATGGCGTTTGTCTTCGCAAGTCACCATTACGCATGATGGAGCCCTGCTTTCCTGGAGAGGGCTGAACAGCTGCCTATGGGAAGTGGTGAATGAATTCCTTGTTTTGCTTTGCTTGTACAAGCAGCTCTTGCTTTACCTATTAAACTGTCTTTATCTCAGCCCACGAGTTTTCTTACTTTTATCCTTCCAATTCTCTCCCCCATCCTGATGCAGGGAAGTGAGTGAGCGGCTGCATGGTGCTCAGCTGCTGGCTGGGGTAAGACCATGACATTAAGAATTTTTTTTTTTTTTTAAAGGGTTTATTTTGGGGAAGACTTCTTCCCCGTGCTGCTGCCGCTCCTCCTCCCCCCCTCCCCCAATGGTGAGTCCACCTCAGAGGAGAGAGGGTCAAATTTCTGCTGTGTATAACTGAGATCTCTTAAATACAGCTTTGCAAAATTTGGAATGAAGCTGAAAATTATGGGTCTTAGGGACTGCTATTGTGATCAGTGCTTGCACAGCCAGGAAGAAGAGATTTCCTGTCTTAATCTGCACACATTCATTATAAATGGTCTGAACAGATAATCAAGAGAACTCTATGCTTTGGTTCAAGAATAGGGAAGATTAAAAATACTGAGAGGAATATAATGAATTCTTTCTCCTACATCTTTGATAGCTTCCCTTTAGCTATCAAGGGGGGCTATGAGCTATCCTTTCCTTTCACAAAGTGGGCAATTAAGCTCCATCTGAGTAATTCAGATGTGCAGCATGGATTCCACTACAGACTTTTCTGAACAATTTCAAATTGGAGTGAAAACCACAATATTTTTTTTTCACTGTAACTTTTCAACAGCAGAGTGTGAAAATCACAGCAGAAACCAGCTGTGCTTTGCATGCCCTATGCGATTTCTTGTGGTGAACAGGGTTGTGATAGCTATCATCTTTCTTTGCTCAGTGTTTCTTCAGTGTTGAACTGCATTATTGTAAACTGAACTGCTTCATCAATAATTTTGTGTTATTTTATAAAAGGAGTGCAATCAGAAACAAATGGTATTTTTTGACAGTTGATTTTACTGTTTCACAAATAAAGGAGAGTGCCCAGTGCTTAGAAACAGAACTGAGGAAGCGCTACATATCATGGTTATCACAGCATCCCTACAAGATGACTGGTACTGGTAAATGTCTCAACAGTAGCATTACTACTGGATTTCTTTGGTGCAGGGAGAGAAAGTCTTGTTCAACCAGAACTCTGCAGCAGAGCTCTGCTCTGTATATGACCATTCTGCCTGGTGGTAGAGTGGCTAATGCCTTCACAGCCCATTTATAGGTAGAATAAACACAGTGAGTAATTGGCAAAAATAGCCAACAGAAGAAGGAAAATATGGCAACTTTTCTTTCCCAACCAGGGGGTACAGAAGTTTATGATGTCATAAGGTATAATTTATGCCTTACTAAACATGATCTCTGACATTTGAATCCTTTTTCCTGCTTCACTATTTCCTGCCTTTGCATTTACCCTTCAGGTTCCTCGTCTTTTGAGTTTGTTTCTTTTGGGTGGACACCACCTTGGGATAATAGCATTATTCTTGATTTTTTTTAAGAAAACAAACAACTAACTGACCAACCAAACCTGTATCTGTTGCCTCAAGTGAAGTAAATTTCCTACTCAAAGTATTAGAGTATGCAGCAGCTGCATACTCTAACTATTTCTTCCCTTGCCTTTGTGGTTTAAGATGAGACACTGTCCTCTACCCACTTAATTATTGAGGTAATTATTGCTTAGATGACCAGTCCATTATTTAAGCAGATAAATTTTAATTTGGACAACACTGGACTTCTGGTCTTGTACGTTGCCTCATTGCACAAATAATGTACATGCATTGATCTTTTGAAAACTAAAGCTGGCTATGGTATGTTTCCTTGTGGGCTGTTTGAGCATGGTTCATTGGCCCTAAGTTCACATTTGTTAAAACTTTTGAACATGTTTACAACATTAGGTGTCTATAGTTCCATATAAGCTTGCACCCTTTGAATACCTAGTCAGAACTGGGTAAGACTCAAGTCTTGCTTAAAAAGGTTGTTTGATTAGTTTTTGTAAATAATCTTAAGTGTGTGTTTGTTCTTTAAGCCTGCTCTTTAGACAAAGATTCCTTATAGCTTAGTCATTCATGATGGAAAGAAAAGATCAAAAGACTACAGAAGAGAAAGTGCTTGACTGTGTGGTCAAAGTGTTGGACTGAGTCTCAGGAGACCTGGAGTCTTGGCTGGGCCACAGACTTCCTGTATGGACCTTGTGTCTTGGTTCCTCCTGCTGTAACACCGAGATAAAAATATCGCCTTGTCATAAGATCTGGGGAGAGGTATTTTTGATGCTAAGGAAATAGTGGGCTTAATGGTAAGGAAAAAGGGCTCTATGGTAAATAACTGAACATGGAAGTGAGCACAACTAAAGTTTGAAACTGGTCATTTAATAAAGCATTTGTCCAACTCTGTCATGTATTTTTACTTGACCTGTTGCTGTGGAATGTAGGAATAATGGCAGTGATGCTAATTTGAGTTTTGTATTAACTGTGTGGCTTAAAAGGGGAGAAAAAGACAACTCTTTTGCATACCTAGTAATGCTATTAATGAGTTTGCAACAGAACTGCAACTCTTTATACTATCATAGCTAGGGTACTTGCTCATGAAAATTGCTGCCTGGCAACTCTGTTCTTTCTGTTCCTGGCTGATATTCCTGAATCGGACCTAAAAATTAATCTTCTCCCCCCCCCCCCCCCCCCCCCTTTACTTTCAAAGGTCAGCACCTTGGACTACCCCTCATTGCACTTCATCTTCGTACTTGTAGAAATATAGCTGGTCTTAAGCAATGCAAAATCACTGCTACGGTATCTAGAACATGACTGCAATTTGGAGAGGAGAATTTCAGACTATTAGGGAAATAAAGATAGAAGTACCTTACAAACAAGGAATAGTCTATTCTGGTTCAGATCTGTTTTGGGGGTGTTTCGTTCAAGTGTGAAAATGTGATAGTGTATTAATAGTAGTATGATGAGTGTAAGTGGTGGTGGTAGCTCACTTTCTTCTTAGATGTCAAATAAAGTCAGAACTGAATGAGATTTTTATGTGATGCTCTAGATTTATTTTAAAATTAGAGGAAAATCAGTGGACTGCTATACCAGTGTAAATCCTGACATTCCAGATGTGAATTGGCATAACAAAGTGGCTTTGAGAGACAGTCACTAAAAGCACAGTGAAGTTGAAGTCTAGAGAGGAAGAGTGGGCTTGCTGGGATGGCTCAGGCCCTTGTTGCGAGTCCAAGGGTGCAGACACACTGCAATCAGGAAACCTACGTTAGCTCAGACAGGATGCATGAGTCAAGGATACTGAAAGGAGATGAAAACTGTGGTATTCAGGCATCGGCCACCTGCCAACTGCTGGGCACTATTTGTGGTTCATGCCACTGATCAGAATGTACTGGAAAAGAAACAAAAATAGTTAAAATTGGGTTTAACAGCTCACGTCTGTCATGTGACTTACTGAAAGAGGGAATTGTTTAGCTGTGAGGACATGACTGGAAGGGACAATAAGGGAAAAGCTCATAGTAGCGTATTTCTCTTTTCTTCCACTACTCCCAGGCCCTCTGAATCTGTTCATTTCTGCTGCTGAGGTTTACCAGCTTCAAATACTGAGTATAACCTGACAAGCAAAGCATGTATGGTCCAAAGGCTGTACCCTACATTTTGCTACTTTCTTGAGATGTCTTCTGAATTAACACCCAGGATCTGTAGGTATTCAAAACAGACATCATAACATGTCCCCCTTGTATGGTTTCATTCAGGCTGGATTCAAAACAAAAGATTCTAGTGACCTTGCTCAGATCTAATAACAGTAATTCCTCTTACAGACCATGCTCTGCTTTAGTTAACAACACTTACAGGTATTTGTGTGGATGGATGTAGTCAAAGAATTCAACGGTACAGAGCAGAATTTTTTTTCATTTAACATATGTTAACAACCGCGTGTTTGGTGTGAACTCTGAACTGAAGTTATATTAGTAGCTGGAGACAACTACTTAGACGTGAATCTGTTCTGAGCAGTCGGTTCAGGTAACTGTACAACACGTCTTGCTCTCGCTATTTTCCTCACCCCCAAATCTTTGTCTGAAATCTAGTACCAACTCTGAAATATTTAAATAAGAAATCAATTAAAATATAACTTGATGGTCTGTATTGAAATACCTTTGTTTCCCTGTATTTCTGGGATCTGTCAGACATGAAATCTGATTCTTCCTCTGTTATATTGTTTCTGTATTGAGAATAAATTCATTGAATTTTTGTTTCTGACCTGTGTAAGCTGTTTTGGCGTTTCTGGCATTTTCCAGGAGCAAGAAGTTCTCAAACTTTGAGCAATTGTCTATTTCCATGACATTTTTAACCCACTTAAATTCTCTTGGCTATGTTTGATAATTTTAGGCAATCATAAGTTGATCCTCTGAATATGCTGCAGCTCATTTCTTTTTACTGAAAAGACTTATGCAGTGGTGGAATAAGTAGTGGTTTTTTTCCTTGTTTTTTCCTCATGACTGAAATTTGCTATAGAGAGAAGATAGATTTCAAAAGTTTCCAAAATAGCTTGGAAAAACAGTGAAGTAGAACTACAAAGTAAAGCTGTCAGTTATTTTAAGGCCTATTGCATACATCTGTCTAAAACCAGTCCTTGTGTTTGCTATTCAGAAATACTCAGTTGCCTGGTTTATATTTTCTAAAACCTAAAGCTATTTATATTTTGGACTCTGTAGTATTTGCTCCTGCTCTACCTTTTTCTCCCTTACAATTGAGTAAATAAAAGTACTGTTTCCATTTATTTGGCCAAAAAAGCTTGAGTCTGGAGGGTAGGATTAATTGACTGGACATACATGGAAACAATTTGAATCCATTTATATAATCTCAAATTTATAAGCTCTCAGTTTCTTAGAGCACTTTTGGCTTATTGTTTATCTAAAAAAGGCTTATCTGACCTTTGTGTTTACATAATATAATGGATTTGCCTTTCAAATACTGATCAGCGATGGAGGTTATCTTTGATCTCCCTAATTGTATCATTATTTTTATCTTGTTAATGAATTCACTAGTTTTATTGATAAATTCCCTGACTAGGAAAATCACATTAACACAGTTCAGGGATTGTTTTAACTGTTCATGTCATTAAGCCATACAAACCTCATAAATATTATTTTAATCAAAAAAACTGTGAAAATTTTAGCAGAATCACATTTATTATGTTTATCTCAAAAGCAAAATCTAACAGTATATGTTTGTTGCTTATTGCACATCTCAAATTTGAAGTATTGTCTTTGCCTTATAAGGCTGATTTTACTCAATAACTGTCTGACACTTACTTTATTTAACGAGGTTGGTGCAGCCAAAGGGTATTGCCAAATTACAATTGGGACATCTACTGTCCAGAATATTTATTGTAGTGCAGCTCAGTTACGTGAAAAACAATTTTTAAATGATGTGACTGTGACTGTTTTATAGTGCTGTTTTATGTTTGGTAGTAGCAGTGTTTCTTTGAAGACTTCTTAGGTTTCCTTTTCATTTCTTCTAAAGCATTTTTTTTTAAAGAACCCGAACATCCAACCCTTCAAATGAATAAACACAGAAAATGTGTAAAACATTATCCCCTACAGTTCTTTCAATAATGTGGTAATTTGGGAGACATTTCAAGCTTCTGAAAGGCTTTCCATCTGATTTCTAGGTATAGACATTTGTTGCTATATGCTGTAATTATTTTGCTAAAGCTAAATATGTTTCAGAAGGACCCAGTCTTTGGCTGTGTCAGGGTAGTGTCTGGTTCACGTGAGGCATGAAGGCAAAACCAATATATTCAGCTTAGCTGCTCATCCTTCCAGTCGCTGAGAGGAGTTTGTTATGCTGCCTCCAACAGAGCAACGAGCTGTGTACACCAGCTGACAATTGGTAGCAGCAGCATTGGCTCCATGTGCTTTTTTCATTCTGAACATTTTTCCACCCTCTATTTTAAGGAATCCTATCCAGTGACTGAATGGAAATCCTGTGTTCTCTTAAATCTGCATCTGACAGTTGGGTCGTACTGACTTTTGTTTCAGAATGTGAAAACACCCATGAGTAGGAGAGGAAAAGATCCAAAAGGAGGGTGAAATTCAGAACTCCCCACTCTTGCAAAAGAGTAAACTAACGTAATGCAATCATGACAAGCCCGTGTATCTACAGGGTCTGACCCTTGTTTACTATCAGCAGACTCCTATTTTTTCCTGAATGACTACTGAAAAGAGGTCTTCCTGGAAATAGCCTGATATGCATTTGATATGACGGTGATGAGCACAGTTTAAAGCTTGGAGGCAAATGTTAATGGTATCCTCAAAAAAACCCCACATGCAGATGGTAATAGTCTGTCCTTGGTTGGGCCTGAGACCACCACTCTCAAATCTACAGCGTGAGTAGTGATTCGTAGGGCTGTGCTAGAATTTGGACCCAAGACTTTCAGTTACTCATCAAATGTGGTTTTCTTCTGTATTATTAGTTTCTTTTTGCTCACCGTTTGCATAGGGTACTTGTAAAAATTGTTTTGTGTTACATTTATGAGTGGCTGTACTCCAAAATTTACTTTTGAACTGATATTGCTCTAGAAGTCCTTGGGATGAGTGGGTTGGGGTATTATTTTTTTCTTTCTTTCTTTCTTTTGGTTGGTTGCTTTGGTTTCATTTGTTTTCCTCCAGGGCTAAGAAAAGTACATTGCTGCTGCTGCTAGTGCTGTTATTACCACTATTTAGTATACAATTCAACTCTAAATGTTTAAGGCTTAAATATATAATAAGCATCACCTAAAAAGAAAAATAAATGAGACATGTTTCAGTGGATCTGTTCAGGTGTTTGGAGAGACCACACTGTATCAGCTATATCATTAATATTTCTTTTGTTATGGAGCCTTTCTGAGTTCTCCCCTGGCCTCTGATTTAGAAATGCAATATCTGTGTTTGCCTATTTTTGATGTGAAAAGTCTGAAGCTAATGGTTCTGGCAGACATGCTAGGCAAAATATGAGAGTGAGTGCTTACAAAGGAAAAGGAAAAAAGTAAGAACTGGATATTTGGATTCCAAAGTGCTACAGCAGTGATTAAAAAATAAAATATAAAAGTCAAGCCCTTCATTTGATCTGAAACATGAATACAAGTTCATTTTGAGTTTACAAATCTGGGAACACTGTCATCCTTCAAACCTCTTTGGAAAAGCAGCCAATTCAAACTTCCTGAGAGTGAAGTTGTGGGAAGTGGCTTAACATCTTAGAAAAGTGTTTTGAACTCCAAACAGAATAAGGTATTATACTCAAAGATGATCTTTATGCTTAGCAAAGGAAACTAAAAATTGTGAAACATTTGGTGTATGGTTTGACTTACGCCACTGTTACAGCAATGTATGCAACTCTTCAAAATAATCTCATTACAGGGAAGGTCTCATTAATTATTCCCCCCCCCCCCCCCCCCCCCCCGTGCAAATAAGGAAATGGGTAAGAGCTTTCAAACATTGTAATCAAACATTCATCCTTACAGACTCTTTGGAACAAAATAAACTTTAAAGATTAACCTGACCAGGCTAAATTTAAAAAGAAAAGAAAAAAAACATACAACCACGTCCTTGGAACCTTACACAAAGCTACATAAAGGCCCACTGTATAAAATAAGCTTTTCAGGGGCATGTAAGTTATGCAAAACCAAAGAGTAGGGCAGGCCCAAAAAGTGATTTGTACCTCAGATGAGCATGAAGTTAGCAGACAGGGTGCTATCAATCAGGTGAAATTCCATGTCGTAAGTGGAGTGTTGTATTCTGTCTGTGTCTCTGGTACACTGTAGCCCCAAATGGTGGTCAGGATCAGAAAACTCAAATGGCTTTTTAAAGTCTTTGCTATCTTACAAACATTATTGTGCAACTTGTGAATAATGCAATCAAGTCAAGTCATCCCAAACAGCAAGAAAAGCTGGATTAAGCTCCCTTCCTTTTTTGCGCTTTTTTGTTTCTGTTTTATGTGATTGTTAAAGGCTTGTCTCAGATTTCCAGTGATAGAAATTAGATGAGCAGTAGGTTGTAAACAGATATTCCGATCATGGAAGTGCTGCTGTTGAGCTGTAGGTGATATGCTCAGCTATAGGTGTGATATGTTACTATATAATTCTGTATAGATTGCCTGCACACAATAAAGCATTAAATATTTTCCCAACTCATGCTGAGTGAATGTATAGTTAAATGTCAGAAAAGTTTCAGTTTTCTTCAGAAAAGAATTAAGTGGCTACTATTTTATAACATGTTTTACCAAATAAATTATGGGAATAGACTTCTTGGTGTTTATTCCAAAACTAAAAATTGCTTCATTTTGTCTTGTGTACCTGTGCATGTGCACAAATGTATCAAGTATAGATAACGTCTGTGATGTTAGAAAGTTATTTCTAATTATAAATGAGCCTTGATTTATACAGTTCATTAGCAAAAGCTGATGTGTGTTGCCATGCACTAATTTATTTTTGAATGAAAGCTTTCAATCTGCCTTGGGTGTAGGGATGGTATGCCAGCAAACTCCCAAGTCTGGGAATCTGGCTGTCCAGAAAAGAAAGGAGTGAATGTTGTAGAGAAAATAATAATTTCTGTTTATGGTTTCTTGAAGATGTTTCTGCTATCAGTGCTGTGTTATAACTGTTTCTTTTGCTTGCTGATTCAGATGGTGAATCTGTCTCCCTAGCAATGTGTTTGATATTTAAAGCTGCAAAAGACATTTTCTGAATTGATTTTCATGCCATGCATCTAGCTGTAAAAGCCTCTAAAAGTGGTGGTTAGAAACAGTCATCTAATAAATGATAGGAATATTAATATTCAGATCCTATTATATGTACCATTGAAGCAGCTTTGTGCATTGGCTGTATCAAAAGATATACCAGTAAAATTATGTAAGGAAATTAAAATGCTTCTAGGTTTGTGAAGTTTTTTGGTTGTTGTTTTTCAAATGTTATTTTCAGTAGTTAGGGGGGTTGTTGCTATTTTCACAAGTTTTCCAGACCCCACAAGATGTAGCAGCTTTTTCAGTAAATATAAAAGACGGTGGAAACCAAAATTGTAATACACTACCTGTTATCTGCAGGTAACAACAGACTTTCAGGTAGTAGCAGAGAGATACCAGTTTCTCAGATACGTAAATGAAAAAAGGAATCTAGTACGGTGACTGAGAACTAAATTCTCTGCTAGAGTGGGGAAAAAGATGTGAGCAGTATGTTAAAGGAAACCATCTCTTGCCTTCCATATTGTATTTTATTCAATATCAAATCTCTACAACAGCTTTGATTTCCCATTTCACTAAATCTAGGAGATGAAACCTCAATTCTTGCTTGTGTCTGCATTCAGAGCTGTTCACAAGAGTGATTTTTTTGTTTGTTTGGTTTTTTTGTTGCTGTTGTGTTTTTGTTTCCCTACCAATTTGCTCCTTTCATGGTCTTTGCTGGAAAGGCAATGCCATTGCATGGACACAAATCAGATAATAGTGTTTTCTACTCTGATATTTAATGGATGTTAAGGGAAAGATTTACCATTGTTTTTATAACTCCTTCTACAAAAGTTCTTGAAACAAGAAAGCTCTTTCCAGCACCTCCTCTACTGAAAGCAATGTGAGTATGTTCTGTTGCTTTTCAAGTAACAGAATTTATGAGGCTTTGAATGTGGTGAGGCTTTATTGGAACGATATCAAAGGGTACTGTGACTGTTTTCCATTCATGGTGTAAAGGCCCTTTGTGGTTATGGAGCAAGGGACTGTTACACTCCTGTCCTGTATCAGTATATCAGCAATGCACTTCATTGGGTTCCCAGAATTACTTTATTGTCATCTGAAATTACAGCTTAACAGGGTTCAAAAATTTGTTGTGAGAGTCTCGTCAACACGCAGTAGATTGTGTTAGTTGTCTCGTTTGACTGATTTCTTAATAGGGAAGAAATTATATCAAAATCAATGCTTTTGCAAATGTTCATTTTGGCTGGAGCCACAAGTGAGTGCAGAATCTCAACTGAGAGCTGATGTGAAGACTTTCAGAAGCACCAGATAAAATCTAAATGGATTTTCTAACTTGCCATTCTAGGTTTTAGAAAATGCATATGGCAATAGGTCTTGTGTGTATTGAATGGGATGCTTGTTCTTCCTCCTGTGCTTATACTAAGGGGCACAATGTTTAAGACACTCTGTAAGACGTGGTAGATGCAGCTTCATGTACCCTTCTCTCCAAGATCTTTCACATCGGGGAAACAGCTTAACGTTTGTGCTGTTAGACACTAAACCTTTTTCAGTATCTTTTTTTTTTTCCAGATGTCTTTCTCAGTATTGCCTTTTTTTTTTTTTTTTTCCAGTATTTTGTCAGTGATGAGGGAAATGGATCTTGGGATTTGTATGTGCACGTGGTTGCTTTAACCCAGTGCGTTCTTAGTGCCTCGGGAGCAGTGAACTGGTCTGTTCTAGCCGATGCCTATACCTCCTGGAAAAGTATGACTTCCCATGGAACGAACTCAGCCTTTCAGAAAATTAACTGTGAATTCAAAGACTTGAGTAAGAATCCAGTAATTCAAAATCATAAGGATCTAAGCAAAAGCTCGTTGTGTGGGTGAGGTATGAGGCTTTGTTTGATCTGTTTCCATCTATCTTCCCTGCCTAGATGTGTCTGGCACTGAATACTCTTCCTGTGCCACACTTCAGTCTCTCTTTCAAGCCCTGAAAATCATTGTTACTTGCCTGCTCACGCCTGCCTGGCCAGTGGTTGCTGTTTAAGTGTAAGCCCCTATGGTTGTTGGTAGCAAACCTTGCCTTCTTTTCTGCCAGCAAGGAGGACTGAGAAGGAAGACACTAAACTGACATCCTTCCTTGGGCATGGTAGCTTTAGCCAGCTCTACAACAAAGGCTTCACAGTCACATACTGGTGACCAAATGCAGTTTGCAATTTCAGTTTGGGTGCTCAGGCTTTTGTCACCAAAAATCTGTTCTATTATATGCTGCAAAGTGGAAGTTCAGGGTTTGAATTTGTAGCCAAAACCAACAAATGAGATAGGAAATGGCCAAGGAAAGAACAGGAAAAAGGGGGGGGGGGGTTGGAACTAGATGATCTTTAAGGTCCTTTCCAACCCAAACCATTCCATGATTCTATGATTATTTTTGTTAAAGCGTAATATATTTGAATGCAATATTTCACAATAGTAATGAAATATTGATAATCTTCTCTGACACATGTTCACATAGTGGGAAGGTATTTTTCTGTGTGAGATAGTGAGAGACGGAAATAAGTAACACTTGTAAACAATATATCAGTAAGTAGGTGCATTTTTTTAATCTATCTGCTAGCATATGAAACAGTTATGTGTATTCTAATGAGAATCATTATGTATCTGTATCTCAATATTAGAAAACAAATGCCTATGGTGAAATTCCATTCTCTTATACATCACATCTTAACATTATTTTTGTGCTGGGTTGCTAAAAGGTAAATTAAAAACAACTGTACATGTAGCATATGCCTAATTTATGATGGTATTGATTTCTAAGAGATTATAGATGTTTTTACTGTTTTTGCATACTCCCTCAGGAAAGTCATTCTCTTCCCATAGTCTCATTATTTTCCAATGTGCATGATCACTTATTCTTTACTTGTCATGGGGCAGGCTACTGTGGTGCAGGAGGTTCTAAGCTTGACAAGGATCAGCCCTTTCTCACTGTATGTCTTTCTGACTGAAGTGATTCTCTTCAGCCATCTGTAATAAAGTTTGGGGTGGAGGGAAGCCACAGATGATGAGAGCACCTTCTAAGTCAGCCAGCTATCCTGAGATTCACATCTTGCATCATATGCTGTGGTATGGCAGGTGTTCAATAATATTACCGCTTCATGTTTTTCTTCCATATAAATGCTATTTTTTAACACCACAATACTTCAAAAGAAATGAAATTATTGCCATTGACTCTGTAGCAATACAATGAAAGAAGCCACAGGTCACCAAACCTTTAGAGCAAGGTCTGAGGCCTCTAGCTGAGGGAAATACTATTTCCCATCAATTTCCAAAAGAAAACTTTGTGTTTTACGTGTAGATTGAAGCTTAGGTACAAACTTTGATTTCAGACTCTTTCTGCTGTTTTTACTGTGTCAGTTGCAATACCAATGATGACATTTAATTTCTTATATTGTACAGCAGAAGACAGCTAAGCAGGTGCAGTACTACACAGTAACAGATGGTCTTCTCATGAATTTGTTCTCCATGCTTGCAAAGACCATAATGACAATAATTCTATTGAAAAATGACAGAGTAGTGATGTCACTGGCAATGTTTTGATGGAGAAACCTCCCAACTTTATTTTCTTTCATTTTTATTCTGGATGCAAATGAAAAAATATTTTATTTGAGAGAAGACCTAGTGCTCAAAGTAGCAAGTTGAATACATTTCCCCTTGAAGGAAACACTTATTTAGTGGTTTCCATGGGGTAGAGTTATGTTTAGTCTAATATTCTCCTGCCTGTGTAATGTGTATAGCCAAAATGATCTTTTTCTAACTTGTTTGTACTTGCTCTTTGAGTGCAAAGCACCTAGTGTTGAGAAGGGTGCATTAGAACAGAGTTCTACTTTTTTTTTTTTCCACAGTACCATAACAGAGAGGTATTCCACTTACTTAACCTTCTCAAAGCCACGAAACCTCTCAAAGGGAAAAGTGTCCCCACTTACTTACCACAGGCACTGTGTACACAAGTACTGTCTGTAGACTTCCCCTACCCTGCTTTCTCTTCCAACTATATTAGTTTTCTTGGCTTCCCTTATGTTACAAGCTTTGTTATAGAGGAAGATATTTTAAGAAATAAACCCTCCCAAATAACATCACTTCCCAACAACCCTAGGGAGGCTGAGTGGGAAAGGACAATTAAGTGCCAACATAAATATCATTTGAAAGGATGGGACTCGCAGAGGACTGAAATATCAGTCTGTAGCAAGGCTTATAAACCAAACTTTTATGCAATTATTTCTTTTGGTACTTCCCTTTTAAGTACCATCCCTAAAGGGTCAGCTCCCTCTTGGTTTCATTTGGATAACCTGGGCTTTGTATTTCAGTATCAGTGTGGATATTTAAATAAAGGCAGTAATTGTTAGTTATAAGAATTACCCACTTGCAGCTGCTCCTGTTTTATCCTTTCAGTGAATAAAGGCTGGAGTGTTTTTGATCTCTCCCACTTCATAGAGTGGATGAGCGAAGCTCATTTTAGTGGCAAGCCAAAGAGGAGTAGACCCCAGGTTGATGTTATAGCATATAAGGCCAAAGCATTCAAGAGTAAACACGCACAAATGGATAGCCCCAAGAAAGACTGAAGTGGGAGCTAAGGTATTAAGGATACTAGTCTGGGTTCCTGTTAAATTGATATTGGGTAAAATATTATCCCAAATGAGTGACTGTGGTGCTCACAAAGTTGTTCATCCTCTCTTTTTCCTTGTTCATCCCATCCTTTTTAAGGAGAAGTATACATAAGCCAAAGCCCATAATTTGTCTGCATTTCAACATGTGAAGTACTATTTATAGGTTGTGCTAAGTTGGCTTTATTTAAAAAAAAAACAAACAAAACAAAACATGTTGTAATAACCAACTGAAATGCCTTTATTGTAACTTCTTTTTTCCCTATTGCTAGTGATTCTAAGCCATAATATTAAGATACTTAATGAAATGAACTAGGGCATGTGCATGAATGTAACTTCCTAAAATATTGCTTAAGAAATGCATTTAACTGTTTTCTCTGACTAGGAAAAAGATGAGAGGGTTTATAATATTTCAACTTTAAAATGAGACTTGATTTTCATATTGTACTAGTAGACTGCAGATGCTTCAAATCATAGAGAAGCAAACATCTGAAAAATCATTTGAGTGGATGTTGATGTGCAACTGATTGTGTCTGCAGGCTGCTGAATAAAGTTATATACACAAAGGGATTTAGATGTATTGGGACACACATTCGGGGCCTGAAATTATACTTACCTACTGTCTAGCATCAGAGGGCCCAAGTTCCTGCCTGTGTTCGTCACCAACCTCCTCAGCAGCCTTCCACCACTCACCAGCAGAGGTGTGTATTTCCCAGGTCAAATCCACGTGGCAGCAGTGGACAAAGACTAATACACAGGTCCTGTTCTGTTTGTTTCAAATCTGTGTGACTTAAACTCTTCAGTCATTGCTTATGCGCAGGTGCTTTATCTAAGACTGGGAACAAAGCTGACAAGATGATGGTAGCTCAGAGATCTTTGGAGGGGGAAGGAGATAAGACCCTATTCCCAAGTTAGGGGACCTGATAGCTGTATTCAATTCAAATTATTTTTGGGACAAGATTTCTAGAAGGATTAAGAATTATACTTCCCCCTGACTGTGAAATTTCCAGACTCTCCAAGCATTGTAGTTACTCAGCTTTTCAATCTAAAAATCTTGCACCTTCTGGTCTTCTGAAAGCTTAGACAGTGGCAGACAGATCATAAAATTGGTGCTAAACTGAGTTGCTGTTGTGGATAAGGCTTTAACAGCCTCTCTAGTCTGTCTTTGTTTACAGTTGTTCAAATCCTATGTAATCCTATCCTTCAACAGCACCAGCTGTTGAAGCGTACTTCTGCAGAAGGAAGACCTGCAGGAGTTCTACCTTCATCTTGCTTTTTCCTACACAGTTGCAAAATTGTTTGGTACGATATTGAGAATGGAGTTAATATGAAACAATATGTACATTCACAGTATATTTATGTATCTATCATTAATGCTAAGAATTGATTAGCTATATTTACAAAAGGGACTTCAAAATAAAATGTTGGAATTCTGTTCCTTTGTACCCTCTTGGGGACAGCAAATAAGAACAGAAAGAGTACCTACACAGGTAAGCCTTACCATGCCATAGTGAAGCCTGGGATGCGATAGTCTCTTTCTAAATTCAGTGCTCAGGCTTCTTTAGGTGTATTCTGCCTTGTCACTTCCAAATTGTTTGCCAGACCTAAATTTGTAAGCCAATTAACATTTGGAATATTAACATTTAATTACCACTTATTTTACTAAGAATTTAATACACAGTAATACATAAGAAGGTTGTACTTATGTTGAAGAGGAACTGTTCTGTACTTACCTAGCTTTTTGACACCAAAACTGCTTTCCTGAGGCATATACTTCTTCATCAGCAGAGTAGAAATTGATTTTAAAACTTGTAGCAGCACTTTCACCATAGCTGCATATCTCCAAAAAGCACAGGTGATGTTGACTTTAGTAGTCAGAAGTAACTGACATATCAGGTACACTTATCTGGAGGAATGCATAGTATCATGTGAGGTGTTCTGGCCAACAGAACACTGCTTTTACAGACTTACTCAAGCCACTGCCCCTCTCTTTGTAGGTTTGTGAGCAAACAGGCAGAAGAAATCTGCACCTGACCCACATTATACCGATTTCTGAAGATGGAGGAGGACTAATTTACATTATCTTTGAAAACACCAGTTCCTATCAATGGCTCAAAGCAATGGTGACCTGATCCACTACAGAAGTCGTCTTCATTTCTGTCAGCTAAGTAACTTTTTTTTTTAATCCTATTTCTTTTTTTCCTAGCTTTGCAGACTATGCTAAGTGGAAACAGAACTTCAGAAGTGGGATAAACTTACCTGCATTTTAAGTAAAATATTATCAGGTATGGCTTACTTATCTTTTAAGAATGACAGAAGCTATACTAAACATAAAATAGACTTCCCAGATATTTTCGCATTATGTGATGAGTCTTTTAGGAAATTGGGTCAGTAGTAATCCTAACAGTATAGTTAAATCTAACTTTCCTGTCTTCTCTTTTGATTACGTACTATTGAAATAGAAAAGAGGAAGGGGAATAATTTTGTTTGAAAAAACAACAGGCCCTTTCTAATGTGTCATAATTATTTTAAAACATTTATTATAAGTTGTGGGCTATTTCCAATGCAATTCAAAGGAGAAGTCATTATTAATAAAATGAGTTAGCAGAAAAGGATCAGAAATGGCTTATTTACTACACCTACAGTCGTAAAAACATATGACAAAAAAGTGTCCTTGGGAAGAACTCTTAGGTTCTTCTCTGGGCAAGCTCTGCTCTGTTCCCATTTGTTATCTGTAAATCTGTGCCACATCTGTTGTGTGGCCATTTATCAATCAAAATAGTTACGTCACTGATGCTAATATGATCTTCTTGAAGATCAACGTATAATGCTGCTCTATGGACAAGCCCTAGATAACAATCCCACCAACTGTGACTTCTCAAATGTATTTAAGCCTGAGATTTAGCTACAGGATGCAGCATTCGCTCTAAGGATGGCTAACAACTGAACAGAGGATCCCAGTGCTTTGCTCTTCCTTTTCAGATGTTACCTTTCAAAAATGAGACTGTTTACTCAGCATGTACCCTTGTTCTTATCTCTGCAGCCAGTACAGTAAAAAATGTTGGCATACCACTATTTCATGCCACAAGTAAATATTCATATTGTCACATTTCTCAGCTAGTTCAAGGCTGAAAGAAACTATGTAAGTGAAAAGCAGCAACAACGGTAAGACACAACAGAGTTAACAAAGCTGGAGGAGTGGGGTATGGGATACCCAACAGGGAAGAAGTGTTCATTGAAAAACCTGAAGAACAAGTGTTGCCAACAGCCTGAATACCAAGTCATAGTAAAGTTGTTAAATGTTAGGAGCGTGATGTATAAGTACTCTATCTAGACCCTTCTCCCCATCCCCCACCCAAACCCCAGTAAAAATTAGAAATATCTGCTATTTATTATATTTTGGTCACAGGTTTCTGTAGGCTATATGCCAGTGTGCACGTCCAGATAATTTTTGCAGACACTGAGTTATCCCTTGTTCTTCTGGTCAGAGATTTTTTTTTAAAAAACAAACTGAAATAATATAAAGCTGAAAGACTATATAGCTGATGACTTAACCTACTACTCCTCAAGAAAAAGCAAGTATGAGCAATGATTGCCTCAAAATAATGCTTCATTTTTAATTTTTTTTTTTTTAAATGAGCTCATCTAGTGTCTACTACACAACAATCACAGAGATCACCTTTCTTGTGTGGCCCATTACTGAAGCTGGATTTGAAAGGAAGCTATTAATAAGTCTCACCAAGTACAGGAGAGGATTTATGTAGGGTTTTCTCTATCAGTATCTTATAGCACATGAACATTCTGAACTGTAAGCTACTGAGTCCTGATGTTATAATGCAGAGAGCAGTACCCCTCTGTCTAAACCAGATTCCCTAGGAATGGGAAAAAAAATTTAAAAATTGAAAAAACCAGCAATGTTTCTTTACAGAAAGCACTCACATGTGAGAAGAATAGCCAAACAAGGAAAAGATTCTTTTCCAGCTCCTGTTGTTGATTCCAATTTGCTGTCATTACTTTGCCTTGCCTGGGAAAGGGACACTTATTTTTGCCATTTTAATAAAATTATTTTCTTAATTCTGCTTTTCCAAATAAAAAAGGAACAAACAGACCCTTTATCCTGCTAACCTGTGACACAGCATTTGAACCTAGTAGTCTGGAATTCAGAAGTGCAATTTGCAGAGAACATGAGGAAGGAAAAGAGAGCAGCACAAGGCTGCCTGGCCCCCAGAAGGGAGTGTCAGGATGGAGAATCCAGGCCAACAGAAACTATGGTCAGGCAACAAGTTATCTCAGGAGGAAGCCACTAGTGCTTTTGTACAAAGCACTAATCTTTGCAGGTTCTGAAGTAAACAATCCAATAGACCTGGGTTATAAACAACCCAACAATACTACTACTATAATGCATTTGCAGTTATTTTTTTTTTCTATTCTGTTCTTCCCCAGCTAAAGATGCATTACTGTTCCTAATGGAACTCCATGCTGGTTTTCATCCCTTTTTTATGAACCAGGTTTCACTAGATCAGCTAGTCTACATTTCACAGATTTAAATTGCCTTTTTTTAAAATATTATTTGCAGCTTGTCAAGGAATGCATTTTTTCATTCAGATCTACACTATCTATGTTTAGATTTCTTTGAGATTCCCAGTTAAACCCCCCCCCCCCCAAATCCAAACCACACCCCCCCCAAAAAAAAAGCCAACCCCCAAAAAACTATCCTCTGTGAAGAGCTGCTGCAATGAACACTTCTCATTTGCCTCTGCATGGAAACAAATTTGTTTACTGCAAACCTGTTGCCTTTAAATAACTTATTTCACTTGCACAAACAAAAGAAATAGAATTAACAACCTTCCACACTATTGATTAAACAGTTATTTGCCATAGTGAAATCAAGACTGATCTTTAGTGCCCTATTTCACCTAGCCAGACTTGTTAATGTTTTAGAAGACTAGTTTTCCCACTTCTTGCGAGTATGAATTTGACCAAGAAGCATTTCTAGGTGCTTCAGACCCAGCATGTCCATTTGTTTTTTGAAAGCATTATCTAAATGCAGATAGGTGCTTCAGCTCCTGTTCATAGGTTGATCACATAGTACCCTATTATTTATTAAACTTTTTCAATATAAAAAAAATCAAATAGTTCTGTGCCTTTTAAACATAACCCTTTTAATCTTCCCTTATATACTCTGCTTTCCATTCCTGAAGTGGGATACAAGCTGGTGGTTCTGGTACTTCAAACCAGAGTCTTCCATTTCTAGTTCTTTGCATCATATTTTAATAGTGCCAGTATACAGCAGAACTACTTACTTTGATATCTACATTATTCATGTCTCTTGTTCCAATATCACTTGTTCTAAATCACCAGGAGCTGGTCATACACTGCAGAAGTGTTCTCATGCAGCACAGGATGTGGGACTGTACTCAGAGTTTTCTGGCAGCTCCTCTTTGATCCCTCAGTCTCCTCTCCACTTCTGGTGGGTTTTGGCCAATGACTTCCATTGCTGTCTCACACCTCTGCTTCTTGCCACAGCTCCTTTTACAGAAAGCTCTAAATTAGCTAATACTTTTGCAGCCACATTACCCCATTTCATAAGGCAGTAAGTGCTAGTCTGTAGCAGCCAAGCTACATAAATCCAGAAGTGAGGCTGTATCTACATTGTCTCACAAAGCAATTGGGCTACATGAACATCATTTTAGTGCAAATGAGTATGAACTCATTAGATTTTTTTTCTGTTTTGTTCTTTTCGTCACTGGGGTTGGAGAGGGAATCAAGGTCAGCTCAGCCTTTTATAAGAAAAACCTGAGGGAAGAAAATTGTTACTTCTATAACTAACCCCACAACTGAAGCCAGTAGTCTGATGTCCTGGACACTGAAATTAATGAGGAAGATCTACTTGCTCCTTCTGCAAGATAGCCTTCACTGTGGGACCATAAAAGTCTACAAAGATAGACAACACCTGAAGAGCTTTGTGTACCAGAAATTACAGATATTATGATTTTTTTTTTTTTGGATCTAGCTTTGGTTATGGCACTCTGATGCCTTGGCTAAAAAAAGGGATTTTTCATTTCTTAAAAGTTTCTTTATGCTATTATTAAACATGTTCCATTTGACAGATAATTGCAATAGTAGGAACTTCGGCATATATAAAAATAATACGTGTTAAAAAAAAAAACCCTTTTGCTTGTTTAAAAGAAACAGGAAGAAAACAAGACTTACCTACATGCCTAATGTGACCGTGAAAAGGAATTTAGGTGCTTGAATCAAAACCTGAATTTTTTCAAAGCCCTGTTATTACCTTGCTTTATTCTGGAACCTGAAATGCCTTAGTCCTCCCCTTCAAAGTTTTTGTCTGAATCTTGGCTTTTGAATGTTTCTAGATGCATCTCATTTTCTTAAAGGCTGAGTTTCCTAAGGGGAAAGGAAGAAGAAAAAGAGCAAATGAGATAATAGCATATAGACATTGACGTCCAAAGCAGTAAAAACCATAGAGATGTAAAAATAGTAAAAAATGTGTTCAAGCAACAAAGAGTCACCACACACCTTTATTTTTTTACTAGCAAAGATAAAAGAATGATTAAAAATATTCTGTAATTGAGCACAGACAAAAGCATTGATGTACTGACTGAGCCCCCTTGATTATTCCACATTTAGGGTGGGCTTGGGATTCACAAACAAATTTTCCCTGAATCTAAGACCCTGAAAGTTTGATCTGGTGGATTCTGTTGTGCAAAAATGAGGATGGGGGAGGATGTTCTCTGTTAATCTGTTGAGATGGAGTGTCTGCAACAGTGAATGTTAGATGCCTAAGTCTGAGAAAAAGTAAGCAATGGAAACAGAGTGATGAATTGTCATCCAGGAATAGTAGCGGCAAGAGCTTCTAGTTTTCAGTTCCTGTTCCCAACACTAAATATATTACTTTAGCTGCTATTTAACATGAAATGCTGACATAGTTTGGGATATTCTCTATTTCAGACAGATGACAACAAATAAGCTAGTAAATTGTCACACATCTTCTGAAGACCACGCTTGGGTTTACTGAACAATGCATTTTTTTTTCTACCCTGCAGGCTGGTTCAGCTGCAAAAAAAAAAAAAAAAAAAAAGGAGGGGGGGGGCAAGGGGGCAGAGTTCCCTCTTTCCAAGATAGCCTTCTCATTCAGTCACTCTTCAGGCTTAGGAAGAAATTCCCCCACCTGCTGGACAGGCAGCCTAGTCAAGAAGGCTTTTAAATAAAAAAATAGACTTCCATTCTTCCTTCAAAACCAAGTCTGAGGATAATCTACAAAGAGAGAGTTCCAGGTTGTAGATTCTGAGTGAAATAAAGAGATGCCTAAGCCCAAGAGAAGGGAAAGACTGGATGCAAAGAAATAACGATGATAGGGCTTAGGCATCTCTGACCACATTTAGGTGCCTGTTTTTAAACCTAAATGTTTGGATTCCATTTTAGCCACCAAACCCTCCCAAGTACTCCCCACAGTGTACCTGGGCTTGAAGGTAGGCTTTGAAGCCTAGAGTCAATTGTCAAAATTTCTATCTAAATCAACAGAGAAGTTCTCACAGGTTAATAGTTACCTCTTATTTTCTTGGAAGTCTCATAATGTGCAGTCCTAGATATCTTGAAGAATCCTAATCCTTTTTCTGTGTTTATGAATATTTTAATTCCCTTGTTCATGTGCTAGACAATGAAGTTTAAGAGTGAAATCTTAGCTACAGGGATGCTGGCTATAGGTGGTCTGTAAGTGTCTCCAAAAAAAAAATTAAAAAATCCAGAATTCAGAAACTTGAAATTTCTAGGGCAAAACAGTATGTTAAAATTAGTCCAAACAAATTGCTATGGTAAAGTGAAGGTGAAATTAAATCTTTAATAAAGAAACTAGCACATTTTTTTTCCTCTAGCTCCACATTACAACAGCTTTTTGCACTCCAAACTTTTGGGTTACACACACAACTACACTATTATTCTCGAAAAGAGAAGCTGTTTTAACTGATAACAGCATTTCTAAAATAGCCAATTTAAAGAAAAATAAATGAGCTTATTAGTTATAACAGAAGGGAGAAGTGGGTACACTCTTACGCCATTGTTACTGAAAATCCTGGCACAGAGAGAATGCATAAACAAGTACATCTTGGCAAAAGTAGGGATAAAAAAATTCTCTAGCACGCAGCTTTTGTTTGTTTGTTTACTGCCAGTATAGGTCTAATGAGCACAAATGAGATGCCAGAACTACATCTACTTGTCTGCCAATACAGAGTGGAAGTACTTTGTACACTGCAAGTTCTTCCAGGGGCACATATTACTATTGTCTCTCTCAAAACAAAAAGCAAAAGAAAAAAGAGACAAAGGCACACACAAGTTAAATGCAGAGACCACAACTGAAATAAGAGAAAGTAGTATTCAAATTACCACCACTCTTTCTGGCTCAAGTAATTAGTCAATGGTAGAGTTCTTCACCTTTAGAAGTAGTGAATAAGCAAGTTTAGCTGTAATTCTAATTAAAGAGAATATATGCCTTTTCATTTCCCATTTTCTCAGGAACAGATGCTACAGCAGTCAGTTTCTTTAATCGCAAATCAAAGCCTCTTTATAGCTAGTGCTCTGGACTTACAAACTCCCTCTCTTGGCTTCTTCCTAACCTGCAACTAAACATTTGTCTTACTCTTTCCTATCTTTTCTGCATGCTCTCAGCTGCAGAATCCCAGTCCCTCTTTCTCCAGTCAGTAATTGCTGCTTCGTTTTGGAGAAAGACAACCAACAAGTATATATATCAGCATGATAATATATTATAATTAACACATACAATTTAACAGACGTAAGAGAAGACAACTATTGAAAACATCAGACATTCACCTAATGACAGGTAAATGGTTATAAGCACCTAGTTTATAAACCATTATTATAATATGCTCTATTATAAATTATCTGCTAGCACTATAACTAGGTATGTTTTCAACCATATTAACATTCTGTTATTATGTTCAACACAGGGCACGTACTGTACAGGTTTCACTTGGTAATCAACAACCACATGCAACTGTATCTTGTCAGATGAGGTTAAGACTTACTTGCAGGAATGGAGACTCATCATTTCCACTGGTAATTTATAATTCAAGCTGGTTGACTGGATACATTCGTCCCAGCTGAAAGGTAGCAAGCGGGAGCAACCAAAGCCTGTCAGTTGGGACTGTTGACAGTTAAGCACGTTGCACTGTACTGAAGCTTGGAAATTAAAGTCAGACAACTCGCCTGAGATGTTAGTGCCTATTAAGCGGTGATAGTTGGCAGTCCTGCTATCTTCTGGTGGAAATTGGTATTATCTCCTCCATTACATTGCACTTCATCAGCAGTTTCCAGCACGTATGAAGACCCAGGCTCTAATGTAGTGCAGTATTGCACTGGAGAGATACTGATGCGCATAGCAGATTATGTTGGCCACAGAACCGGTTTCACATAAAGAACAAAAGAAAAACTTAGACATAATCTTTAACTCTTCCTCTGTATAATTTACTTTAGAATGGAGAGCAGAGATCAAGGTGCAAAGCTGGAATTAGAAGCAAGTGCTTTTGAGACCCAAAGGTTACTCTAAGTTTGGATGAAACAGTCAACTATTGGCAAGCCACTCTACATACCTTAGCAGAATGGGGATCAGAATTAATTTTCTGGAGTTTCTTGAAAGGCACAGACTCTTCAGTAGGGCCACAAAACACTGACCTGTGAGTGGAAGAAGGATTGAGCTCAGTAAGTTGGAAAGCATACCATTTTCAGTTGGGTTCTTTTTTCCCCCCCCCCTCTCCCATAGATATGCTGGCAAAACAGAATTAATTCTAAACGAACATAGCCTTTTTTTCACTCTCTCTAAAGTACCATGTCAGCTGTCCAAGTTCCAAACCCTTTATTTCAGGGAAAATATAAGTTATTTCCATTTGCCTGAGTATATTTATCATTAAAAGTTTTGCTGTACTTTTTCGTGGGTTTAAATAATAGGACTCAGCATCCTTGCCAAGACAGAAGAGGATGGGGTGTGGTTAAGTGGCCCAAGCAGGCATATGCAAACGTCCCCTCAGAGTTGTACAATATGTATCTGATTCTGCAATGTGCGTCTCCGCTGTCTAACAGAGATTATCTTCAGTGACCAAAATGTACAACTGTTTGCACAGCAACAATATACAGAGATTATTTTTAGCTCAAACATGTGGCACTACTCATTGTGCAGCTGCTTTCATGCATTAATGCATTGTGATACAAAACCCTAACTGCAAGAACCCAAATTAATTGCAAGCAACGAGACATTTTGGACTGAAACCCCCTCTTGGCTACATTGAAATCAAGTTGTTGACTTTTCAAGCTAAAAGAGATATGAATCATGGAAAATATTTCATTTTTAACCCCTCAAAGTACCCAATATTCCTGAACTAATGCAAAATGCAGTTACATGTTGGCTTAGAAATTACAAAGGTTAGACTATTCATCCAAGATTAGTTGCAAGTTTTTAAAACTGTAAATAAACTCTTGTTCCTAAACAGCACAGGTTTTCAAAGCAGGGAGTAAACCCACAGCCTATAAAAGGAAAAGATTTAAAGCAGAAATGGGACATTTGACTTTGCATATTTGGAACATTTAATCACCCTCTTGGTTATATGGAATAAGTCAGACTGGTAGCTTTTTCTTCAGCTCCTTAGTGAAAGTACATTTCTTTAATGGAGTCTTAATGCTTCGTAGGATGATTTAGACGCTAGTCCTACATCTTTTACAGACAAGTCTAGAAATCCTCTTTGTTTCAGGAGGGAAGACACCCAAAGACTGTAAGTGTTATGGACTGTAACTTTTTCTCCTGGTTGAGCAACAGTGTGCATCTTTTCACATTCATATTACAAGACATTAAGCAAAATACTGTGTGCATAAACCCACTAATATAAGAATTGGGAGGATTTTAATCTCATTCTATTAGAGCGTTATGCAAAACTTAAGTTATTTTTAGCTGTAACCACAGGGGGGAAAAAACGTAAGGTATAAAAGGAGTTTCTCAGGACTTATACTACTATATAGAAATGCAATCGGGGAGACAAAAAGTAATTGTTATGAGAACTAGGTCTCAGACAGACAAGCTTTGGCAGATTTGGCTGTGATGCTTCAAAACACTGATGCAATTGAAGCACCTGATACTGCCCTTTTGCTGCAGACAACTGCCCACATGAAATAAACATCCTGGGTTCAGCCTTACATAGTATAATCTTAGCACACATTTACATTCACTGCCAGTTTATGTCAATTACCATATTAAAATAAGTGTGTGTGTTGTTCTGTTGCCCTTCCGGGGGGGGGGCGGGGAGAGAAAATAATGCAGGTCATAAAACTCTCAAAACAGCTACACCCATGTCCACTAAATAATCTTGCATAATTTCATCTCATTTTCACAATTTTTTCCCACCTCTGAAGTTTCTGTGGGCACACAAAATTTTAATCCTGTTTAGAATGTAAACAAATGTGGTTTTGATAGGTTCACCTCTGACTCGAATAGTCAGAAGCTTACTATTTACAGTAAGATGCAAGTTTAAAAGTAGAGATAGTATTACATTATTTAACATCATTTTTTATGTCACTAGAGCAAATTCCTCAAACCTGAGGTCAGCAACACTATGAGGCATAGGTGAATCAAGGACAGGTCAGCACCCAGGCTCACAGGTAGTAAACAATCTACACCGCCATTGAGTTTGCGTGCCAAGGAGCTGGTGCTGCCAGCTGCATCTTTAGACTTGAACACTTTTCCAGTCAAAGAGTTTGGATAGACCTGCGTCTTCCCTCAAAACGGTGCCCTATACTTGCAGCATTCCATGTAGCTGAGATCTTGAAGTGTCAGGTGCTACATTGCAAGGGCATTTACAGCCTCAGAAGCCCCTCAGGCAGTAACTGTGCTTCCTGTAACCCCATGCAACCTCACCACACAGGAGCTGGGTGCTTCATATTTAGTTCAAACGAACAATGCCTCTGGTCTCTTACAGCTGGACTTTAGTCAGTAATGCCTTGGTCAACATACAGTCAGAAGATTGCTGCCAATCAACCCATCACCCAGAGCAAGGAAAGCTGGTGTCTCCATAGCAGAACTCCTCCAGTCCACAGACCTACCTTCTGTCCAGCTCCCACAGCCTTACCCTGCATGATAAAAGCAGCACAAAACCTTAACGCACCTGGTGGAGAGCCTGATGCCAGACTACTGTTTTCTTGAAAGCACCTGTCAGGGATGGCCTTTTTTTCTGAGGTCATTTACACAATAGGCATTTGCTATTGCTTAGAAACACCCCCAAAATAAGCAGCTCTCAAACAAGGAGTTCAGTTCAGAGGGGAAACAGACACTCTTTTTTGTTGTTCCCTCAAGCAGCCTTAATTTTTCATCTGACAACCAAATCAAAAGCTGTCTGTAGAAGAATAAATTTCTTTCCTTCCAGCAGCTGTAAATCAGAAATTGGAGTGGATAACCCATGTGCAGCTACAATTAAGAATACTTATCAGGTCCATTTAGCCTTTTTACACCCACTAGACTATCTGGAGAGAATAAGTGACACTCACAAATTTAAAAAAAAAATCCAAATACTCATTTTAAGGTCACAGTGATCATATACATTGCTTTACTGAACAGCATAAACAAGACCAGTTATTTTATATACTCTTTGAGTTGTCCTATAGAAAGTATCATTGTTGAACTTAATTTTGTACCATATGAAGCATTTGTAAAATCTATTGTAATTGTCTTAAACAGAGAAGGACTTTCTTTGAGGCTGCAAAGACCACGGCAACTTACCAGATCAGATGCTTTTGTCAGATCAATGAAAGCTTGCAAAAATACCAGCTTCTGTCTATTTGCATTGATAAAGGTCTTTGTTGTATTATTGTCGCCTGGGAATTTTGCAGTAGTTTGCATCCAACCTGCACTAAGATTCTGAAACTCTGCTCTCTGCATCATGCAGAAACAACAGCCTATTGGTGGGAAAGCTAGTTGGCCTGGTCTATTTAGTGAGGATCTTTTGATCTTGCTGTCTGGGCCAGGTGCCCTTCAATTCTTCTTAATTGTCACTGCATGTGACAATGTTATCTACAGAGTTGCGTAGCCACAGTCTTTTCCTTATCCAGTTTAGAATACAATAGTTCAGTTGGAAAGGACCTACGGCGATCATCTAGTCCCACTGCCTGACCAAAAGTTAAAGCATATTAATAAGGGCAATGTCCAAATGCCTCAAACACTGACAGGCTTGGGGCATCGATCGCATATCTAGCAAGCCTGTTCCAGTGCTTGACCACCCTCTCAGAAAAGAAATGCTTCCTAATGTCCATTCTGAACCTCCCCTGGTGCAGCTTTGAACCATTCCTACGCGTTCTATCACTGGATACCATAGAGAAGAGCTCAGCACCTCCTTCTGCACTTCCTCTCCTCAGGAAGCTGCAGAGAGCAATGAGGTCACCCATCGGCTTTACTACAACACTTCTGCACCTCTAGCACATCCTGCAATAGAAATATTGTAATTATACAGCACACAGAAGTAGTCCTACTTTCTGAATTTAGTAATTTCATGGTATGAAAAGACTGCCTGCGGGGCTGGCAGTAGTGGTAGTGGAAGAGAAGCTCTAACGCTGAACTCGCTTGAGCTTTGGTAGGCTTAATATCAGCTATTGGCCTCTCAGTTGCTCTAGCTTATGTATCAGTACAGCCTTGCACTAATTCACCAGCTAGTGCTGGCCCTGCGTGGGACCCTCTACTACTTTCATTGCAAATCATTTATAGTCAGGCTTTACAGAAAGGGTTGGGTTTGGTTTTTTTCCTTTTACACACATTTTAGCCATTTTCACTGGCTGCAATGGTTTAGCTTGTAAGCTGAGACAGGACATGGCTAGCAGGCAGAAAAATCATAGGAATACAAACTTAATAGACACCCTAAGGTCAACTACCACTGTAGTTGACTGCAAAACTCATAAGATAAACTTTTTTCTGGGCTAGTAAAGAGTTCCCTTTAACTTCATGTTACTATCCTAGTTGCTTTGACAAAACCCTCCAGTTAAACACAGGGGCAAGGGGAGAAAAGGAAAGTGCTGCATTTCCAGCACTTACTCCTTACAAACCTTCTTACCCTAGGAAAAAGCCCCTTTTTCTCATGTTGTTTCTTTTACTATATTCTGTAAGCTCTTATTAATACTACTGAAAATGAGTTTTGAGTTTCCCTCAAGTGTACTTATTCATGTTTAATGGCACACACTGAAATTATGTTCTGATAGTTATTTGGTTAGCTGTGTTTTGTGCCAAACACTTACACAGTCAGTACAAGTGACCTGGTAGTCTAATCTCTAATACTGCTTTAAAATGGGAAACAATAAAAACACATTTTTTCTCTCTTTTACATATGGCAGGTCTGTTTCACTTGGATGGTATCCTCCTTTCTCCTCTTACCTGAAAAAAAAAAAAAGCCAAAAAAAAGCTGTTGAACATTTTCATACTTTGTCTTAAAATCTTCAATGCATTTAACAACAATTAAGCAGCTGTTTTCACAGTTACCTTGAGATTTCTCCATTAACCCATGTCCATCTTTTGCTATTTATATAGAAACAATTAGCAGTAGCGGTTGTGCTCTTTAGATCCTGCTTTATCTATGTTTATTTTCCTTACCTCTGGACTATAGTTTAAGACAGCAATATTTCCCCAATCTTATTCCCCTCTAAACAAATATGAGAGCTTAAATTAGAAGTACTGTGATAACATAAGGCATAACGGAGAAGCAGGGATCAGAAGGAGAACTTAAAAGTTGAATAATCTGATTTGTCAGCATTACTTCAGTACATCCAGGTCATCCTAAAGCACCAGGGATATTAAAATACAGAGACAACTACATGAAGTGACATAAAACTCATTAATAAAATGAATTTTCAGGACCAATTATTGTCTAAGTGTTGCCCAAAATGTGCGCTAAATAATCAATTCCACAGTTAAATTTGTGTTTTATGAGTCAGCTAAAGCAGCTCAGGACAGGCCTCATACATGGCATGCTTAGTCACATCTTTTGTAGTAATTATTTTTGCCAACTGCTACTTTACTGGGAAGATGTTGCATAACAATGGATTACTCTGTTGTTTTCATTTTTCACTAGATAATAGTACAATTGCTAACATTTCTGATTAAAAAGCCTGTTATCTGATGATGACCCATATGTTAAGAACAGAATAACACTTTTCTAGGCCTGTGTTATCTATGTATTTCTTTTAGCTAAACAACTGTTCCTCTACAGATCTGCAATATACTTTGTGACTTAGAAATATTAAGTATTAGGTCAGGACAATTGAACCAAATTAAGCAGACTTCAGGTACAACTGAATTGCTAAGTGTAAGTGCAGAAGTCTAGTGCAGATTTTGTACTCTACAGAAATTTATTCTCATTTCTGTGAGTGGCTAATGAACGGTATAAAGCTTCTGAAATAAACTCTGCTGATAAGGCTTCTTCCCCCTCAGCGCTACTGTTTATGTTACATCTCTTGTTATTTCCTATGCATTAACAAGCTTCAACAATCACTTACCTTCCTGGGTTCTTCGTTATGCATTTATTCTCTTCAATTAACATATTTCAGGCACTATTATTATCAAGTCCCTTTTCTTCTGGCTACATATCCAGCAGCCAAATACTACAGCTTTTCTGATCCACTCCTGATGCAAAGTGCTCTCTGCAGAATGGAAACCACCAGGACTAGAGAAAACCTCACTCCCTGCTACCTGCAGCCTCAGTGGAAGTGGTTAAAGTTGCAGCTCCAACAGAAAAACCTGTCCCGAGCGAGGCCTCCACCTTGCAGATCCTCATCCTCAACCACACGTATTGATACTGGTACATTATATTACTGAACTAACAAAACCAGACACTGGAATAGTGTATGATGTAACCATGCTCTACTCAGAATATGAATGAGGCAGACTTTCCAAATGAAAATGTTGAGTCAAACTTGGAAAAACCGACTTTGCCAGCTTCTGTTTTGATACAAGACCTAAAGGCCTAAGATTAAAACCTCTGGTTTTGCGTATTGGCCTGAGGATATTGCAGCTTATGCTCAAAGCTATTTATGCAGTAGTACTGCAACCCACCAGTTTCAATCTTACATTAAATCTTTTAACATTAGGGATACCAAAGAAGTGCTCTGTTTGGGTTTTTGAAGGATCCATGAGAAATTACACTGTAGCATCCTGCAACAATAGGTAGCATCACTGTCATTTTCTCATCTTTTCAAACTGCCTGGTAAATCAATTTTCCTTGCTCATTCTCAGAATCCTGGGCACTACTATAGTTATCTTTGCTGATAAAATATCAGAATCTTGCCATACAGTATGAAGATATGTAAAAAAAATCTTAGGTCTTCTATAGCAACCATATGCACAACTTCTCATGCAGCGAACCCAAAGATACGAGCACACCCAAATCCATCCAAAACATCCTCTCCAAAGGGTAACCTAATGCAGAAATGGCTACACAGCCATCCCTCAGACCACTGTCCTCCATGACTGCAACAATTAGCAGCTGCTGCACACACGGAGCCTGCATTTCTCACCCTTACATAATCTTAATTACTCTTTCTTTCATTTTTAGTACTGTATCTGCTACTTAATAGCCTGGCTTTTGGCAAGATGGGGTGATGATTTAGTTAGCCTTATACAAGTATATTCAGTAACCAAGAATACCATCTGTGATCCAAAGCAAGGATTTTGCCAGCTCTCATCACTATTATTTTGTACTTTACAGTGTTATATGGGACCTGAAATATTGCTTAAGTCTTTTCCACTCTCTCATCCCACAGGGAAGTTTCCCTGCACTAGGCATATGATTTTTTTTTTTTTTTTTTTTTTTGGCCAAGCAAGCATAAGGCTGTTATAATAAGAGACAATATTAAAAAAAAAAAAAAAAAAAAAAACCAAAACACCAAACTTCTTCATTCACTGAAAATTGCCTGAGGAGCATATTAAAAAAAGTGATCCCTCCCTTTCCCGCCCCTTTCAGTTGCTACTTCAGCAGGTCGATACACAACATTTTGGAACGCACTTCCCAGGGCTAGAAGAAGAGGAGAGAAAATGAGTCTATATTGCCAATCATTCTTCAGGGATTAAAGACATTTTTTAGCCTTTGGTGAGATGTCAGATAAGGGGCAATACATTTTTACCATAATCCTGGAAGTTTTCACACAATAGACTCCAAGCTTGTTGGCTTTTTCAAAGTGCAATGATGATGTCAATTGCTCTCCCTTCACTGCTGAGATTTCTTTTCCAAGAAGCTGATTTGCCTGCCCTGTTCTTCCACATCTCATACTCCTCTCCAAAAACAGGCTTCCGATTACAGGGACTCCATCCACTTGAGAGGTGGAGAACAGGAATCTTCCACCTTTCAAACTTGCCCTGTTCCTTTCTTAGTTCCAGCATCTATCTAGCTCTTTACAATTTTAAGAAATGCTTGTAGCAGAGAACATTTAAAAAGGGTCTTTTTTCCTATGCTCCTTTTTGAAACAAAATTTAACTGGTTTTCCATTTCAAGAAACCATTTTAACAACTTTAGAACTGTTGTGAAATCTCCAATACCATTTCATTTTCTGGGAAATAAAAGGAAAAATCCCCCAAATTTTCAGCTTTATCAAGTTGAATGGAGAAGATTCATCATGTGAAGAGCACAAGTAAGCCCACATTTACAAAGCAAAGTGAAAACAAATTCCCCTTATTACTTGCAGTCCATACTTTTTTTTTTTTTTTAATAATACTTTTTGTATTAAGTCTTTTTGATTTGGGGACTTCCATCCTCTCCTATCAGCTTCTTTCATTATTCTTTTTCCAGTTGTCCTTCCCATTACCTTCTCTTTGGGGATTTCCTCCAACTTCACTTCCAAGTTTACAGACTATAAAAGATGACTTCAGCTTTCTTCCACTGTACAGAGCTTACAGCTTCTTGATGCTTCTGTCTAAAAACTGATTTTAATGCCTATTCTCCAGCAACTCATTCAGTTTCCACATAGTCAGAGTGAGGACTTCATTTATTAAAAAACACACCAGAAGAGAAGTACTGAGGAGCATGGAGATAAAAAGGGAATGACTGAATGGTTTGAGACTACAGAGTTTGAAGTCCTGATTTTAAATAGTACTGGCAGACCTAGCATAGCCTGTAGCGTAGTTCCTTCAGTACTGACAAACTTAGCACATTGTTAGCAAATCAACACTATTTTTAAAAGAAAAACATATGCCAGCAGAGCACTAGGACTAGGCTGAGAGCCCCTCATATATAGCTCTACAATGTCAGTCATTGACAAAGTATTAGAAAAACTAGACAGTACAGCAGAAGCAGCGCTATTGTTCTGGCCACTGTCAAAAAACAACTGCAAGAGCAGTTCAAAACCCAACACACCAAATCCCATTGTCATAAATACTAATAGAACTCTGGTATCTTGACATATAGTGGTATCTTACCTACAGATCCTTGAGACCCTTATTTTCACTCACACTGGTGATTCTTCTCAAATTTAGCAATGGAGAACATGGGAGCAGCTGGCTTCCAACAGAAAGAGGTCTCTAATCAGGTCAAGAACTAGGTTTTAATTTTTCTGCATCAGTCACTTTCTGAAGAGTTCACATTTATATAGGTTCAGTCTTTCAATATTCATCCACCCTATATTTGCTTACCAGGTAACATCAGTGGAAATCCAGACTGCAGTAACATGAACAATTCAAAACTTCAGAAGAGGGAGGGAACCAAATAGATGCATGTCTTGACAAGATACATTACCATTTTCCAATCAAATTGAAGCACACGTTGAGTACAGCCTAACATGTCTGTCAGGAACCTTCAATAAATTTTACCACTTAATCTGTATCAGACTGCACATACAGTTTTCCCTGCCACAAACATTATTAAATAGATGCCAAGGCTCAGGTCCACAGCAGATGCCAGGCACCTACTTCTGTCTCATGAGATCCGATTCTACCACGGAGGCATCATAGATCTTGAAGACGACCAGTGCCCTTCCAAGATGCCATCTAACCACAGAGGAGCTGATCAGGTACTGCTAGTGCCCCACAGTTCAGGCTACCTTGAACCCCCTTCAGGCTGCGTCTGTGAAGGTTTGGATGATATTCACAAGTGGGGCGTTCCTCTGCCTGTCTTACTGGGGACATTCCTCGTACCCAGACATATAAAATCTGGTGAAGTCTCTTCAAAGAGACAGGTAACAAGAAAACATATACAGCCGGGTACTTAAGGCGCTACTTGGAACATGGTAAACCTAGGCTCAATTCCCTTTTCCATATAGATCTAGATTCTCACTGCATAGAATAGATTTACCAAATTAGAAAAATATAATACATTTTTTGACATACAAACTGGCTTAATGAACACTGCTATGTTTAGAGACATGGAAACAGGAGAGCCATGGGAATACACAGAGGAAAGTGACACCTCTTTCACCAGATGCATGGCCTTAAGACTCCCAGTGGTACTATGTTCTTATGTAACTGTGTACAATATCCTTTTATACACAAATGTAGTTGTAAAATCTTGTTTTGTGTGTGTCCCCCCCTGTCCCCCTCCCAGTTTTTTGCATTTCTTAATAGTGAGTGCCCAAAAGACCTGACATTAATATAATTTTTTGTGTGTATGACCTTGGTCCTGCAGGCTACTTTAAGCAGAAAAATCCTGCATCCCCATAAAACCTTATAGAGCAATTGGTTAGACTGTCTACAAAATATGCTCCAGTACCTTCAGGATGAAGGATGAGCTATCAAGTTAGTATTTCAAGCATTCTTCCTATGGGATGTGATCCTTATTTAATGCTGCAGCAGCATGTCTCTATGGATTTCAGTGCAGTACTTACCTGTACTACCAGCAGAGCAGTCTCACTTTTATCAGCATAGAGTTATCAGACGAAAGTAAGCATAGATCAATAGTTAGATCATCTACTTGGATGCATCCAATTATTTGCCAAATCCTGTTGACACAATTCTGCATATACGAGATTGAACTATGGACTCTCACATTGTCATTTTATACAAAACCATTTATATAGAGAGAAAAAAATGCAGCAAAATCAGAATGTTTATACATGAACATAAAGTTTGATCTACTTCCCTCTTTCTACAAAATTAGAATCCAAAACTTTCAAGCTTAAAAATTTTTCACCATAGAAATATTCTCCTTCCCTCCAAGAAGCAAGGGGAGCTTTTCAGTTGGGTTGCTTAGAGCAGCTTGTCTCTAAGCCTTTTCCAGGTTTCCCAGAAACTTAACCACCCAGTTGGTCAGATCTCCTCCAGGCAAAAGGGTTAACTTTTCTAACAGCAACTGAAGATGAACAATTCTGGTGCAGTATCTCCCCTGGATAACCCTAGTTTTAAGCCAATTTAAAAAGCAGAAAACATTTACTACGGGCCACCACCTCTGTGCTCCTTGCTGCTTTGCCAGCAACAGCTCAGCACAGCTACATCATCTTCTACCAGAAACCCAGTTTCTTTCTGATAATTCTCTTCCATCTAAGAAATAAAAAAACACAGGAGGTTTTGTTTCTGTTTGTTCTGATACTGTGAGGTCTACTTTCCGTGGTGGTGTAGTAACAAGGAAAGATACAAAACTTAGCTGTTTGTATATTTAGCTTTGTTTCAATACAAACGAATATAAACATTTCTTTTCAGTGACCTCATGCATTTAAACTATGTTTTTACTGAAACTTGTAGTTACAGACTGTGCTTAAAGAGCTGTTTTGATAAGAAAACTATGTTAGGCACTGTTCTAAAGTCGTCTTCCTAATCCAATGAATAGTTTAGGATTACCCCAAAGAGATGGGCATGCAATGTCTTTAGCACTCATCTCTTTACCTCAAATTGTTTACCATGAATGATGTTGTCTTTTTATCTTTTTCTTTTGTTTTGTTTTTTTTTTTCTTTTTAATAGCTTCACTGCAGAGCATAGTTATGAAAGCAATGCTTATAATAAAGAGTGTTCCTACCCTGAAATGTATCTGATGCCCAAAGCATGCCTTGAAGAAGAAAACTGCAAGACAGGAAAGAATATAAGTCAAAAGCTAGTATAAATGCTTAATGTGCTTAAGTAATAAAAGCTGTGGCTTAGTTTCTAGGCCACAAGTCTGGATAGTTATGTGTTGTTTTTACACATGAAACATTCTTAGAAAAGAAAAAAAGGACCTTATTCCATGCATCCCATTTCTCTTCATTTGTACAATTAACTCACAAATTAGACTGGGGTGGTACATGCAGAATTTTCAAAGCCTAATGTTTGCCAAAATATTAGTTGTGTATAATTTAACTGTCAAAAACCAGAATCAGAATGTGTAATATGCACGCTCTTGGCAGTTTAGCATCTAAGGGTTAAAAAAAGAAAAAAAAGCTGCTAAGTAACTGAGAGACAAAAGAACCAATTATGACTGTTTTTTCAAGGCAAGAATTTCTATATCATCTCTGCTTTTTAAAATAGTCCTATGAACATGCAATATTCAATCTGGAACAAGGCAAAAAACTCTCAAAAAGGAACACAAGTAGACAACTGTTTAGGAACAGTCAGAAAATTATTTTAGCTGATCCAAAGCAAGCTTTATAGTCTGCTTTCTCCATTAAACCTCATCAGACCATCATTTTCTTTTTTTTTTTCCCTAAATTTAAGTTATCTTTATTTTACTTTCCTTCTGTTAAAATAAAAGATTGCCACAGAAAATTTATGATTTTATATAAGTTTTATAGGCTGTGGAGAAATTCTAAGGTATTCTCCCGAGAAGGAATCTTTTCAAAGCTAAACAGTAGACAGCATTCAATACTTTCCAGATCCATATTTTGCTAATCCTTGATAAAACCAGATAAAATTAATAATAGAGAGAAGAAAGAATAATAGAACTATATATTTTTGTAAGACTTTATATATAAAATCGTCTCTTATACAACTTGGCATAGTAAGAACTCCCTTGATGCAGCTGAATCTATAAAGTTCAATAGCTCTGCATTCATATCTATCAGGGCAGAGCGGGCTGGCAGCTGAAACAACCACTAGCCTGGATAGTTTCTTGACTGTAAAACCAAAACAAAACTAAACAACCCACGACAAATCTGGGAAAATGAGAATCAAGAATAGATACTGTACTGTACAGGCCTACAAAAGATTCACTAGGGAGCACTAACCTTATTATGCAAGTATTTTTCAAAGTACACACACTGCTCTGAGGTTCAGCATTTATCTTAAAAGCAGGAAATGTACGGTAAGCCATGGCAAATCCACAGTTTGGCTACACAGAGGCCCAAATACTGACTTTTCCTACTTGGACGCAACTGAATGAAAGAACCAACAGTAGCTGCTACCTTAGAGCGTGCCTGCTCAAGGTAATCGTAATGCAGCTGCTTGAACTTCCTGACAACACTGGAAAACCAAATTGTGGTGCTGGCAGAAATTCCTGTGTCAGGTGAGTGTCTTCTGCGTCCAGAGCCAGGGCTCAGCTTTTCATTGGCTTCCCCTCTTGCAGCCAGCACTGGGAGGTGCACAGAACTTACTTCTTTTTAACTATTATTGCAGCTCCTGCTGCTCTGCCCTCTCATGGAAGTATACCTTATTTTGTCTTATACTAGAGATAAATTTTGGGAGCCCCAACTCCTAATGGATGCACCAACTCAGATCATCCCCTTTTTACTGTAGGAGTGGTGTAATAATTGATCCAAAGGGAGAAACCAATGCATTGCTTGCAGTGACAACAGAGATGACTGTGGCAATCAAGGGAAAATCAGAATGTAATCCACACACGAAGAAGGCAGAGGGTGGATGGCACGTTCTCAGCTTGCAATTGCAGAATTATTTTCAGATATTTTCCTGAGAAAATATACAGCGTGCACATACCATGTGATGCTGCGAGGGGGAGTACATATAGTTACACGGGAACAGCGAACTGAGAGATGAGATATAGGTGTGTAAAATTCCAGTATGTAGGTCGACTTTGTTCTTTTATAATACAGGTTTTGAAGATTCAGTCTGACAGTTTACTAGTGATTCAGACTGCAGAGATAATTAATAGTGTGTCCTGGTAGTACAAATACTTGATACTCACAGAGAATTCAAACAAAAAAAAAATATTTTGTATGATTACAGAAACATAAAATCAGTTTAACATAAGGCACATAGAACAAAAAACCCAACCAAACAAAAAATCCCAAACTAAGAAACTTTTCTAATCACAACTCATTTATCAGCTTTCCCAGAGCACTTGTTTGCATTGCTAGTGTCACCCGTGATGATGAAAATAAAATAATCTTAAAACCAGGATTTATTTAATACAATAGGACTGGACTGCAAACATGGCAGTTCAAAGTTGTTTTTTTCCTCTTCCTCTCTCAGCTGGAATAGAACAAGCTACCGATAAGCAGGACAATCAGAAGTGCTATAACATTAAAAATAGGATATTTATCATCTCACTTTGAAAGATGAAGCATCCAATTATAGTGGTGGGCTATAAAGCTAGAGCTGAAATTCAGGTTGTCAAAGTGGTCTAGAGGCAGTACATATTATAGAAGTAGCTTGCAGTTGAGTGCCTCACTCCCTTTGGACCTTAATAAATACAGCCTAAAAGTGGTATAAACCTTAGAGAAGTGATCAGCTGCAGTCTCTAGGAGGTTTGCATGATAATCCAATACCTGTGCCAAGAAGAAATAAATCATAATTGTCCCTTCTGGAACTCATACTTATGGATTAGCTGTAAGGGAAGAGTCTAGAAAAATAATAGTTTGGCTAAAGCAGTATTTCTCATTTGTGGTATTGAACTGAAGTTGAAAACAAACAAAACCAAAACCAAACACACACACTCCCCAACAAAATCTTTCCTAGTTTTTGCAAGTCAGATGTGAAAAACATTTTGTTGTTCTCCCCCCTATTGGCTTGGTTTATGCCAAGCTTATTTCTCGCCACTGCAAATGTCTCCTACATGGATGTATTTATGAATATCCATACCTGTATGTTCAGCTTTACAAAGGAGTCTATTCTGGATAATAATAAGAATTTTCTCAGATCTCTATAAAAGTTATCCAACTATCCTGTTGTTTTTATTGTCTCGTCCAGTAGAATATAACTCTGTGTGCTACGCTTACTCTGAAGACACCTTACATAAAAGGCTTGGGTAAAGAATAAACTATTCATTAGCAATCCCAAACATACACAATGTATTACAAAGTCAGGTAAACCATGAGTATTAAAAAAAAAAAAAAATCACGCTAAGATTTTTGGATCATATCCCCAGGGACTTCTCACATCATGATACTGAGCTGTAAAGCTGCTATGTTTTTCTATCGCGTAACTCAATCCCCTGTGTAAGACCTTTGTCTTCATTGTTGCTATCAGCAAGCAGAATCCCAGTTTGGGCACAAACACTTCTCCCTCCCAACCTCCCCACTTCTTTTGTTTTCTCCTCCTTTTCAAAAGCCCAAGTTCTCCCATGGGGCTCCATTAGGAAGGAGGCATACCTACCTAAAAATGGTACTGGTTATTTATTCATGAAACAGTTGGAATTCTTTGGAATATAAACTGCTCCCACCTCCTTAGAAATGCTAGTATCCCATGGCTGTATGAGCTGTGGTAATCTGCTGTCCTCAAACAGATGTTTCACTAAGCTCTAAATAAATCATTAGCCCACAGTGAGATAAAATGCTCTTTCCTGCATCACACAGCAGCGTTCAAATTTCAGGGTGAAGGCTTTCCACACAATTAATCATGTATCTCATGGCAGCATACATACTGCATCATATTTTATACAAGCTGATGAACAGGATTAATGCACACAGCTTACTACAGGATCTTGACTGACGTTTGTTTGGTTATAGTCACTGAGGGGTAGATTGGTCTTTCAAGGAAAATTTACCAGTGACTTCTTGGAATAGTGACCTAAGTATGAAATCCCACATTAAGGGCGTATTTTAACTGTTTTTTTTCCTGCCCAATGAAACAATCGGCAAGTAGCTGAGCAAGATGAAGCTCACATATATTTCTAAGTGAGAGGGGAAATTGAACTTAGCAGGAAATATTGGGAGTAGGAACTTGGTAGCCATAATACTTTCTTTCTTATCACACTACTAGAGTTATGCTCATAAAATTTTATCTTTTTATTGAGAAAGCAGTAAAGTATGAAATAGGTGTGGTTTTTACTAAATATTCATAACCTGGGGGCAAGGACACAGTGCAGGCAGAATCCTGCGCTGCTCAGCCTTTCAGGTCGAGGGATACATGTACTTCAGGATAGGGACAGAGCATGGAGAGTTTATTTTAATTCCTCTGTAGCATTAAATTTTGGTTTCGTGACTACATAAGAGTTACAAGAGTCACAAATTACTACTTCTATTATGTCAAAAACTGTGAAAACTGCTTTCAAGGGGCAGAGTTTATAGGTTTTGGCTCTGTTTGGCAGTGCTGAATAAGACAACTGTTTGCCCTCTTTTGGAACAATGGCATGCTAGGTCTGTGATAACTATGTTTCAGACACCATCAATAATTATTCAGGTTCATTCACTGGCTTTTGTCCTTTCACTCTGCCAGACAACAAATAACTTGTGCCATTATTCTGACCTGATCAGAGGCAAGTTGAGTGAAAGAAATCTGCTTGTTAAATTTCTTATTCTCTCATCTCTCACAGGGTTAAATATTTACATTCTAATTACAAAAGAGAAAGATGCCATTAATTTGTTCCATCTTGGTGAATATTCAAGCATTTCAGTTTCTGTTTTTAGCTGTACTCTACCATAGAACTCTGTCCCACCATCAGAAAAGATACAATAGCTTCTGGTTTAAATGAACTGAAAATATACCATTAAAGAAAGGAAGCCATGGATAAGATTATACCGAGATATGAGTTTAGGGCAAGTTTAAAAACGAAGGAGAGTTTCAACATGTTTCTGCAAATATTTTGGCCCATATAATAAATATATCCTAATTGGAAAGTAAATTGCTTAATACTCTTCTTCCTGACAGCATTTTTGTGTCAAACTACATCAGGATTTTCCTTTGAAGGATCTTTCATAAATGAAGACATATCAAAAGTTGAGCTAATCCTTACATACCATGCTCTGTTTGCTGCACTCTTGAGGAAAAAATTAAAATATCTAACTTCATTCTGATACGGGATCATCTCCTGTTAATCTTGTCCTTGTAAAAGGACTCATTCCATTGATTTATGCAAATAAAGAATATAAAAGAAAAAGATTAATTGGTATTCCATGATATTGCCTCAGTTTAACCTGTATATCCCTCTCATCTCAAAAAGCTTTTAAGTGCTAGTTAGGAAGGCGATTGAAAGTCTAACATCCTTCACAGCTTTATGTTCTCCAAACCTAGCCCTGCGCCCTATGCTAATTTCCCAAACATTGGAAATAAAATTAGTTCTATTTTTGTTCCTGATGGGACCAGGTGGTAAGAGAGAATCGGAAGCAAAACCATAAAAAAAACAAAAATAGTTTTGGCACATATATTAGATGAATAATTAAGTGCCCTCTGTGTTCAACAGTGCAAAGAGAAGCTAATTCCTGAAAGTTTTTGCTAGGAGGCATTGTGTAGTATCTCCAAAGTGGGGGGGGGGGGGGGGGGGCGGCTGAGGTCAGGAATGATCGAAAGAGAGTTAGGGATTAGATTCCTGAAAGATTGCAAGAGTCATCTGGGGTTAATAAAACGAACAAAGTAAGGAGAAAACATTGCCTGTAATGAAGTCTATTGATTATGAAACTGCCTCCAAAGGGAGTAGTGTTTGCCTTTTAAGAATACAACCAAAGCATTACAGACTGGCTTCTAAAAGGACACAGCTGTACTAACAGAGAGTGGGACTTGTCCTGGGGAGGGTTTTAGCTTTAAGTTTTTATGCTTAGTGTGGTATTTCTGTATGAGTGCAAAATGTAATAAATGTTTCTACCTGTCCCTACAACAAGGGTCAATGTCATTCTCTGCAGGTGCCAGCTGGTATCGTGGTTTGCACGAACAAGCTACCCATCCCATCAATCAAATGTTTGCAATAGCTATAGACAAACTAGGTGTCCCACATGCATTTTATTACATTGAAATGAGACTACTGTAGAAAGTTGCATAAGTCACTAACTCCAGATTCCCAGCACGAGAAGTGCTTGTCATAGGTTTCTTTAACCAGCTCTACAAATTACATTACTTGTAGGAAGGAGGGGGAAAAAAAAAAAAAAAAAAAATCAGGCCCACATTGACTAGTAGAACCTTCCTGTTTCTACATACACCTAAACCAACCCAATTTCTATTCCAATATACTCATAGAAGTTTCATCCATAAAATTACCTATTTAGTTGCTACCAAAGCAGCAAAAGTAAATTCTTGGCCTCATTGGGAAGTCTCAAAGATTAATTCTGTATTGTAAAAGACAACTGTGTGTTTCTTTTCTGTTTTACTGGGACCCATACATAGGAAGTCAAAGCATGCATCACACTGATTGAAAAATTAATCTTTTTAGAGAGAAAGGGTAATAATTCTGTTCCTTCCCTGCATCTACCCTCTTCTCCAACAAAATACCTTAAGTCTACCCACTCCCCGACGTTTATTCTTCCAAATCATTGATTTGTGGGTTTCCTCAGCAAAGACTTAGAATTTTAGCAGCCATATGACCTGTACCCTACTCCTTGACTACAAAAAGCATGTTATACAGATACAAATTAGATGGAGGAAAGCAATACTTATTATTATTTTAATAAAACAATCAATGATGTTAAAGAACACATTTTGTCTCAGTCACAAGTGATGACAGCAGGAAAAAAAAAAATTAAAAAAATCAGCAAGGTGTGTTGCTGCACCTCAAGTCTCAGAGTTTCCCAAAAATGGCAGCGCATACAAAAACCCTACAGTCCCAAATCCTTTCCTAATATACCTGTGGTGACTTCAATAAAGAAACAGGTTCAACAAAGAAATCTTGATCAATCCCATTTAATTGCATATTTTGTTCGCTATTTCAATGTCATCAATTCCCGCTACCTTTCTACATAAGGTTTTCAGGGAGTGGTTCTCCACCCTCACTCTCATATATATATTACATTACTGGTTTGCATCTGAAGTTTAAAAATGAGTGGTCTGCTAAAACAATGTGAGAAACCATTTGGTTCTGGAATCAGATTTAGGCTTTCAACATCAGCCACACAAACTGTGATAATTTAGTACCACAGTCATAGAAATCAAGTCTAGTCTAATTGAAACATTTGGTGTGAGGACAAGATGTTTCTTTTAGGCTGCTAGAATGCAATTTAAAGAAGTGTTCCTGGCCTTGTTTCCAGAGAGTTATAGCTGACCTTGTGGGTGTGCCATGATTGTTGCATAAACTGTCAAAGCTGAGAGAACTAGTAGGATTTTTACAGATTGTTAAGAAAAATCAGTGAAACAGTTCATCTGAAAATCTATGCTTACAAGAATAATGAAATAGAGCAGCTACTTCAAGAAAGTCACAGCACAAGGTGGTGTTACAAAATAATTAAGAATCTGTAATCCTCTCAAAGAAAAAATAAAACAAGTACCACTCGTAATTTCTATGTTGCTAGACAATTAACCCTTAAGTCAAAGGAGATTTGTACCTACCTTTAATAAAGCTTCACTTAACATCTCCAGAAAATTAAATCAATTCCAAAATGAGAGTTACATGTAATTGAACTAGTTGCCTTCCAGTCACTCAGTAACTCTCTACAAATATTGCACAGCACTTAGTGAGATTGGGGCAAAATAAATTAGAAGAGACATGAATCGTGCAACTGTGACGCATGCTGATCTCTTGTTATTGCTATAATCATATCAGGTCACCACTGAGTTTCAGCGTTGGAAGTGCAGATCTGGTGATATCAGAGTGCATATTGATTCTGCCTGTTTGCTGGAGATAGAAGTGAAAGCCTCGGAGAGATCTGGAGTGAACCAAGACCATACAAATAATATGTAAACTGAAGCAGAGATATTTTCATATCTTGGTTAATTGTTGGAGATATTTACGCAGTATTAATTATTACTAAATGCAGCTATTTTATATATTATCTGAATAGAACTTTGTTGCATAGATTTGTTAGCTAACTGTCAGTTCAGAAAGGAGACAAAGACTTTCACCAAATACTATTTTCCCAAAAAGTACAAAGCTCCATGCTTTAGTGCATGACCTGAGTATTGTCTTCTGAGCTAATGGAAAGAGGAATAATTCAGTTTTAACTTCTCTGAAGTTCCAGCTCTTATTGTAAGAGTTACCAGAGTTTCTCATTTGTGGCTGACACCCCAAAAAAGGGCAGAAGGACAGAGCAAGTCTCCTTCTGGTACTTATTATTCTCATTTTCAAAATAAGCACACGTGGTCACTGCTGGATTCAAGCATTTTCATGCTTCAAGTCACACACACTCTTTTTCAGACATATTTGAGCAAAGTTAAAAGATGGCTAATATTCAAAACACTGCACCACACTGGATTACCAAGAACATCCCATCCCACGCAGCAGTAAACAACAGCAAATGGAGTTTTCCCCCCAACTGAGGGGAAACTTCTGTCTTAAGAAGAGATCAGGCCGTGCATGCACAGCTGAAGGGTGGCAACTTAGATTAGAAGCACATTACCAGAATGAAAACAAGAAAATTTTTGAGATTAGAAGGTAAGACTCACTTTCCAGTGCTCCTGAGAAAAAATGATGTCTAAACCTGGCAATTCAGCCATAATGCAGCCTGACTAGAGTCCCTCCTTTATTCTGTGGTCTTTGTGGTACCTAAGTATCCAAGAAGAGGATGATATCACTGTGGAAGCAGCTGATTTTTCTCGCTTTGACTCTATAAAGGTAGATATTTGTAGAGAGTATTCTCTTCTCGCAAAACCATAGTTTTTCTTTTTCCCCCTTCTAAACATGTTCCACATTGAAAGGATAGGGTAGGGGGGCAGTCAAACTCTACCTGGTAGTACCCAGCTCAAGACAACACGTTAGACTTCAACCCCTCTAGTTCTTAGATACTCAACAACAGTATTCCTTTAAAAAGACAAAACCAAACCAAAACAACCAAGATCCAAACTAAAAAACAAAAATCATGGTATTTTTTCCCCCCCGTTTTGATTGCTCAACATCACAAGACAGCTACTAGTTAAGTTGGACTTGGTAACTAGATGTACTGCGTACGAACATATACCCAACCTAACATTAAAAGCAAACTCTGCAGCAGCTGCAATATTTTAAGCAGTTACCACTAGATCTTTTTCAAACATATCTTGAGTCTCCCAGTAATTACTAGCTGTATGCAACATACCATTTTTCTGTCTCGTTAAGAACCCAATAGTATAATTAGATCTGATGCAAACCCCAAAACTGTTTATTGTAACTTGTTATAAAAGATATAAAAATAAAAACAGAGCCTTTGTCTCCAATACAGGATTAAGACGACACATTGGGAACACACTTGCACAAATCAAGACCTGATCCTATAGACACATCTCAGCGAAACAGTAAGAGTCTAGATTGGTTATCTGTGTCAATAGGATCACATGCATTCACAAAACTAATCTGGTGATTGTTTAGAAATCACAAGCTTTATAGAATATGCATATGGCAACATTTAATATAAATGAAACTACTAAGCCTAGAAAGTCAAAGCAAAGAGCCACCGTGCAATCCCTCCAGCTGGCTAAAACATGCATGGCTCTTAAGGAACTAAACTATCCACTCAAAAGAAGTGCTTTGCTTCGCTCCATGTAAACTGGGGATCAGTCGAGGTAGCAGGAATAACTGTAAAGTACCCAGTTTTTCTACTTCTAGCTACCTTTTTTTTTTTTCACAGCAGTTCATCTCTTTCCTAGTGTTTACCACCAAAGCAACAGCTGGCACTGGAAGAAAATTCAGAAGTGACTGCAGCATTTGGGAAATAAGGTGTCGCTGCACACTGAACTCCCAGCACCAATACTGGGGTAGCAAATAGGTTAACCAGGCTGGGCAGCTACAGATCTGAGCTATAAAACACAATCCTAGCATAAAGCTTTTCACATCTCTGTTTTCAATCCTTTACCTAAAATCCTGATTGTAAACACTTGCTAAATAGATCCTTTTGTTTGACTGTTAAGCCTCCTTAGAGCTAGAGTGGGGAGGAGGAGGAGGAGGAGGAAGATGGGAGATGAATCAGAAGAAAACTGAGGTCCTTAACAGCATCCAGGGGCTAAGGAGTTTCCTGTCAAGGATCAGCCTGCAAAGAGCCTGGGTGGGACTTGTACCGCCAGTGACAGCTTCTGGGAAGAAGCTCCCTCCGGCAGGTATAAATCAATAAATACTCTGCTGCAAAGGAAAGGTGGTTGAGAGACATACCAACAGTTCTGGGTGAACTGCTTATTATTGTAACCTCAGGCAAAACGAAGCTGACAAATGATATCACTTTCACTCCCCAAATGGGTGGCACGCATCCAGGAGAACACACTAAAATGTTAAGGACCCTAAAAGGAATGGGATCAGCGTCATTTATTTTAAAGCCTGAAATCCATCTCCAATGCCTGCACCTAGCCACTGAATGGACATGGCTTATGTTTTCTTCATGGTATTACTCCAGTAAGCAAGTCTATTGGCAATAGAAGTGACAATCTTTAAAGCAGTGATTAGAAATGACACAAAGCGATTTTTAATAGAGCACTAAAACTTGAAAAATAGCAACAGTAAGATCATTCACTGATCATATTACTTTTGCCAAAGCAACACTTGAATGACTTCAACTCTTAATTAAAATCAGCTAGTTGAAGCAGGGAATATGCTGTCATGCACAGGAAAGGATCTGAAGGAGTTGACAGCACAGTGCTGTACCATTGAGTTTTAAACTGTTCGGCCAACTTGGCCAATTCAACGTACTGTCTCTCAGGTTTCACTGATGTTAAGCTCTTGTTTAACTTGTACTTTTTAACCGTTTTGCTATTTTCAGTTGCTAGGAGATAACCTATCATCCAGCTAGATTCAAGTCCCCTGACTTTTCTTCCAAGTCCTGAAAAGCTTGACACAGAAGACAGCCAAAGCCCTCAGAAAGCAAAATTCAAGCCTAAAAAAAAAAAAAAAAAAAAAAAAAAAAAAAAAAGCAGCAGCATTTCCTCATGTCAGCAACTACTGCAAGGAACGTCTCTTCTGACTTGAACTTGCACACTACTTTGGCTTTGCCATCTAACACCTACATACACAGTAGTAGGTGTACGTAAGCCTTTCAGCCATACGTACAGAACTTAATATACACCATTTCTCTTCCTGGAGAGAAGTTTGAGGGGCAAGAAGGAAGAGAAAGGAAATAATCATGTGAGAGATTAGTCACCTTGATTAGCCCAATACTAGCAGATGCTCAGATAGCACGGTAGAGTCAATAATGGTGCAAAGCACACAGAACACTAGGGGCACAACTTTCTGTCTGAAACGTGGGTTTAAAAAAGGACTAATTCCCTAATGTAAAAACAGCTCAGATGAAACTCAGTTCTTTGAGAGGCTTGACTCTATTTTCTTGTGAAGGTACGTCCACGAAGAATAACTTACTGGCAGTAGATGCGATAGCCTTTAAAACAGCTATTGGTTTGAAAAGAAGCAAGTTTGCAGCCATAGTGGAATAACAAAAAATTAAGTGTTCCTGTGTCTGATCCAATCAAAACAAGGTTTGCATTTCTCTTATCTGATAATCACAAGTTGCCCAACTGCTTCAGAAAAATCTTTAAATCAATCCAGTTGTAAGCACGACATTCATAACAGAATTCCCACACAGCCAAGAAAAAGAGATTCCCAAGTTATGAGTAAGCCAGGCTGAGACTGATCAGAAGCACAGAAAACAAAAACCGTAAAGGATTTCTTCGTTATTTGTGCTGCCAGATTTTGCAGCGTGTCCTGTTAATGAATATTCTTCATTTGGAAATTCTAAATATGAGAAATATTCTAGCTCTAAGATGGCAGGAGGAGCATCAGCCTTCACGGAAACAACAACTGTGCCTGCCCCCTCCACCCAACCCCAAAACAGCCTGCATCACATAAACACACCATAAAACCTGCTCTCAACTTAGCAGGAACTCCAAATACATCTGTTCCCTCTAAGGCTCTGAGCATTCTGTAGGTCAAGCTGGAGCTGACTGGTCTCTGTGTGTCATCTATGGTAAACCCCATTTAACTATATATTTATATATAAAAAATATATACAAATATATTTAAAATTGAAACACCAAGTATCTTTGTTGAGGGTTGGATGGCAATCAGAATAAATAGGAGCTAACATTACATAAGGTGTAATTATTATTATTATTTTTTAAACATCACACACAATATGGAACAAGAATTCAGGACTAATTTAGATTCCCGTATACGTTATTTGCAAAGCTTCATCATCAGCCCATTCTCATTTTTCTTTAGTAATTTTTCAGCAATTTAGCAGCATTCTACATAGGTCTCCAAGTTAATTTACCTGAACCAACACCGATGCTTTCAACTTCGTGGTATTTTAAGGAACCAAATATGCTAAGCTGAAGATAAACACACACAGAGGACAAAAATGCCTTTTTTTCCTCTCTCACTTGAGTATGTTGAAGGTGCTCTCTAACATCCTAATTATTACTCTTGCTTGTATCTCAGTTTTCTTCCAGTACCCTTCTGCTTTAAGTTCAGGCTCCACATCTTCACTTTTAAAGCTCTATAAATCTCTGCCCTACGCAGATCAGTCCTTATTGCCTCATGTACCATAGACCTTGCTCCACTTCATTAAGACTTTCATCTCTGTTTCTTCACAAGCTTTTTTTCATGCTACTATTCCTGTTCTTGAAGATATCCAGTGCACCTATTTGTTCCTTCTCCCACAGAAATCCGTCTTAAAAATTATTTAAATCCAGGCCAGCAAGACATATAAAACACTGAATTCAATAAGCTTTCTTCAGTGTAACACTCATCTAAGCCGATATTGGTGCCTTACATGGTACTGTGGACCTTTTTCTAGGACTTCCCTCTTTGTCAGACATGAGTTGGGAAAAAAAAAAACCACAAACCCCCAAACCTGGAAGGAGATTACTTGATTCGTCTAGAAGCCATTCTGCCTCCCCATTCTTCCTGCACTTTAATTGTAAAGTATCAGTTATGTACAAATTCAAAGCAACTGCTAATAAAGTAGTTATTTAAAATAGCTATTAACATTTTCAGAAACGCTGTATTTGAGCTCACACAAATTTAACGTGTAGATGCAGAAGTTTCCCTAGCTACATATGTAGCATTTACAGAATATCTTAACACAAATGCCTTTAACTCCCTCAGTATTTTAAGTTACATCCCAGCGTTTCACATTCTGCATGCAGAAATGGAAACCGACAACGCTGTAGATCCTTTAGAGTAATTTTTTTTTTTTTTTTAATAGACACAAAAGGTAAAAAATCATTGCTTTAGAGGCTGATTTGGTGCAAAACAACTTACTGCGTGAAGCCTCCAGTGCTGCTGCCATAGTCATGCTCCCAGGCTGGCCGAAGTCTGCTCCTAGAATGACACCCGGTGGCCACAAAACCGAACAGCAAGGCGTCCCCCTGGCCCTCCAGCCTCGCTCCCTGTTCTCAGGGGAAGGAGCCCTCCCTGTGTTACAGCCAGGCATCAGCTGGAAATTCTTCAGAGTGATCTGCAAAACACAGGAAAACCCTGCGTGAAATTCAAATTAATAAACATACAAAGTTTGAGTAAATAATACATAGTGTTCTGGACAATTATATGTTGGGGGTTTTGTTGGTGGTGGTTTTGGGGTTTTACACAGCTGTAAAAGAGTAATAGCTAATGGTTTCAGAAGTCTCAAAGTGAAATTTCTTGGTTTATTCCACAATGTTTCATTCTGGAAACAGCTAGCAGTACCTTGTCCAAAATATGATTATGCAGGTTCAGGATTAAGCCATAAGCTGCTATTCCACGGCAGGGAAGATTAGTTTATCTGTTCTCAAAAGGTACAGAACTAAAATGCATTTATTCAGTTTTAAGTTACAGGATGAAGAAATCCAAATTAGAGACATACACTGTCATGCTTAAAATAGCTTTGATCAAAGTAAAACAGTAGCAGTGTTTCAATAAATCGAATATCAAGCAAGGCATCATGCTCTAGAAAATTAATTGGCAACTGACCATCAGCGAGAGTTAAGAGCTTCTTGCCACATATTTTATTCTGTTTAAGTATCATACGAGTCAGAGAAGAGCTTTTAAAAAATTATTTGATAATATTTTCTAAAAAGTAATAAGAAGCGTACTGGTTTAGGGAAACAAGAAAGAGCACTTCAGCACAGATTTTTGGTGTTAAATTCTCAGGACTTTTGGCAAGTGAAATGGAAAGGGAATATTTCTTGCTTGTCAGGTTTCATCTGTCTCATTTTATTTCTCAGATCAGAGTCAAAATTCCTGGTGATCCCATAAGCCTCTTTACAGTAGCTGGGGATATCACAGAAGACAAGCGCCCTTTCTTCCTGTTGGGAAATATCTACTTTTTCTCCTGTAAGTACAAAGCCAAGGAAATAAGGTTTCCCAGACATCCATGCACAATGGAAATTCTTAAGGCAATGGTAACTCTGTGCTTCCTTTGGCGGCTCTTGCACCATCACCCTCGCTGGGCACCAGCGTAACAGAGGTGGCAGGTACGTACGTAGCCATTACGACTCAAGCCCCGAAAACTGGTTTACTGCTTTCTCATCTTAGTTGTGCCTTAATGTCTCTGCTGAGAAAGATAAGGGTTAAAACAACAAAGATATTTGTTTATATAAGCATGATGAAATTATTCAGGTACTTTGTCTGAAGTAATAGTTTATTAAGATACATTAGCATACAACATCTGAAAGATTACACCACTGAACACAAAACAGCACACACAAGACAAGCGTAACAAACTACACCAGCCTGGAAACAATGACAAAAATGTGTCACTTATCAGTAAGTTATACACGTGTGCTCACTGGCCAACCAAGTACGCAAGAATGTAAAGCTTGCGGCAGATCCAGCGACTGAATGAAATCTAAACAAACAAGAAGCATAGCAATGGGAAGAATGACCTCCCACTGTATTAAGTTTAAAGCTGGATATTGCCAAGAGACATGCAAAGCTGTTGGAGTATGCACACAGCTAATCCTTGAGATACCACGGAGCCAGACCGCAGATAGCGTTGGGAAGGCAGATGGAGGGTTAAAACGCAGCCGTATAAAGTGCTGCCAGCTGCCCGAGCTGAGGTGGGATTCGGAGCTCTGTGTTCCAACAAGCAAGGATGGGACTGAGCAGCCCTCAGAGAGACAAGTCCAAGGAACTCCTTTGATCTCGTTCCTCAGTGGATGCATGTTGCAACAGTTGAAAAGTTTTAAATGCTTTTGATTTGTTTCTAACTTCACTTGCTTTTTGTTCACTGAAGAATAAATACTCGTTATTAGCAGGGAAGTAATTGCCAACCTACCAACTACATTTTTTTTTAGTCCCTCTTCCACCTGCTCCCTCACACTAGATTTCTGCGTTAAGGCAAATTATGATTTAAATGTACTAGGCTCAGGTGTGGGAAAACAACAGTGTACAATATCAGTGTAAATCAGCTATAAGGTACCAAAAGGCTAATTGCACAGCATGGTATTTTAGACTATCGTATGTACACCCACATATACTAGCAGTACACATGTGCTACCATCTTTATACCAACTCCACATATATGTATATATACACTGTATTAGGGTTAAATGAGGTGTGACTGTGGACCAATAACCTGACTTGAGGAAGTTGAGCACCTCATAAGGTATCAAGAACAATCTCAATAACAGTATTTCTGTTAATTAACACTAAGCTTGCTGTGGAATAAAAATGGTTCCATGCGACAGAAGTGCTACCTGCATGTTATTTTAAGGTCTACCTTTCCATCTCCCCCACCCTCCTCCTCTGTGAATTTCAAGTCAGGTCTGTATTTCAGAGGAGAAATTGAACACACACATGCACAACCCCCCTGCCCTCCTCCCCAAATCCTAACATGGAGTTCCAGGTTAGGTGGAAGGTGCGAAAGCAGAGAAGCAGAGGTAAGTGCCATCCCCAAGCCCACCAGGGGCAGGCAAAGGCAAAACTCACACCAGTCGCATCCCTGCTGCATTCTGAACTCATTCTAACTTCCAGATAACTGAGAAATGAACCGTAAGAAGGTCCTTCATAGTGAACATCCCAGGCAAAATCTCTACTGGTATTCAGTTGCATGCTCATTAGATTGCCTTTAATGAAAGCCTTCTCTTCAGGTGATCTCATCATTTATTTTCCTCCAGTAGTTTGAACAGTCACAACTCTCACATTTTATAAATTCTCACCATGAATTATCCTCACGTGACTTTACAAAGTATCTAAATGAACTTCTGTGTACATCTGACAACAGTGAAATTTTTTACTCCTTTCTGAAAGTTTCTCCCATTTTTGGCATGATATTTACATTCCCAAACTCGACAGACACAGTAATAGTTAGTCTTGGCATCCACTGTTGTGTGACCATGGCTCCTAAGCTCATTTATGTTCTTTGTTTTAAAGAATTCCTTCTGGCCATTACTGCTTTTCAGTACGCTTTTGCTTTTAAGTATTGTTTCACACCAAAGTCAAAATATTTTGTTACAGAGGTGCAAGATCCATGATTTTGATACTTTACGGGATAATTCAGTATCCAAAAAACCATTTTCTTCCCTTCATTTTCCTGTCCTCCTCTCTCGCTTCCATGTCTTTTCTCATATGATCACCTTTGGCTGGAATTTGTACACTCACTGTCTCCTGCCCTTTAAAACATTTTTACTAACAGATCCATTAACTCATTTGTAATTCCAAGAGGCATATAACCTCCTCATCACTGATAGTACACAATGGAGATCTGCCTCTATTTTGCCCACAGGGACATGCTTTTCTTTTTATTCCATGCTGAGCTGATGACATTGCACTTATAACACTTGGTTAAAACAAACAAACAACCTCTTTTAATGGAGGCGGAAAAGACAAATGAGTTAAGCAGGGATAACAAAGGAGTTCTCAAGGTCTGAGAAACAGTTGTAGTAAATCTACAGCAGAAAGCCCTCCCTTATTCCACATGAATGCGTCTGCTGTCCATAGTTACTGTAAACATTGCAAGCAGCTATTCATACACATTGCTGTGAAGAGTCCAAGGACAAGAGAGCGTTAAGTTGTGCAAGGCTTACCCTCAGGTAAATAGATACCAAGAAGTAAAATCTCTCTACCACAGTACGTTGTACATTTGAAAACTTCACCTTGATTTGTGGGGATGACAAGAATATTAATTCTTCATTCTACATTCTTATTCTAGATAATTTTCCAGTATCACCCATTCCTACAAGTAAACTAGAAATAAATACCATACCTTCTGTTTGCTGAACAGAACTCAAGATATTACTTTTTTTTAAACTATTATTTTAATCATAAGATTTATCAAAATTGTGCTACTGAGTAAGCACATGGTTATTACTGCACTATAAACCAGTCCTTTAAAGTTATATTCATTTACAAATCCAATTATAGAAGAAAAGGTGAAATGGATTGTGTGCCTTCTGTGGCAGAAATGGAACAGAAACTCTTCATGCAGCTATTTGAACTGCTAGTGCTCTGGAAACAAGGCTGTAAAAAAGTTGAAGATACTGGCTTTTAACAAATTAGCAGGATAAGTCAAATGGAAAATTACAAGTGTCAAGAAATGTTAGTTATATAGGAAATAAGGTTCTATCGAGCGTGCAGATACAAGGTTTTATTAGTGAATGTACCTGTTTCCCCTCTACTAGCAGCTCAAATGACTGCATAAATAGCAACTATTGGTAAATGCAACAATCACTTTTAAGATGACCAGTGTAACCATGGTGACTTTACATGTAAAATCATGATTAAGAAGGTCAGGAAAGCCAGCCTTACATTATGCTCATTTTTCCACAGTAGAAGACAGGAGGTAACTGTGCCATTTGCAGATAGGCTAGAAACATAACTGGGGAGGGGGAAACTGTAATAACAGGACGCTCAGCTGGCATATCCGTACATAATCCAAACTAGCTAGCACAGGCAAAATCTTTTGGCTGTTATTGCTGGCATAAATCCTGAGGACCAATGAGAAAAGCAAAACAGTACAAATTAAGCACAGGATTCTATGATGGGGGCTGTTCAAACAGTCAACTGTGATCTCGGTTGGATGATGAGTGAATTTTGCTTTCAGACTCCAGCTACGCCAATGTGTAACATCTTCCACATTTCTTTGTGAGGCCCAAAAAGTCCCTTTTCAGGATGAACACAACACACCAGATTAGCTCCTGGGGCCACACTAGCTCAGCAGGTGGGCAACAGGTACACAGAGTCCAACCGTGCAGCAAAAAAAAAAAAAAAAAAAGTCTTGGCTTATTCCAAGTACTTCAAAAAGATAGATAACAAATCTCCAACTCCGCTTTCTGGAAAGCCATATTGAGATCAAAAGGTTGTTTTCCCGAGGTGGCCATTAGGTGCCTTTTAAAGTCTATAATACTCCATATCGCAACATCCAGTTCTTTGGCATCTTAGGTACATAACAGACTTTTCAGCCATTAGAGAAGTGCTACAGGTGCCTGTCTACATATGTATATTAAAATTAATAGTAATACAAAAATATCCCTGAAACAGATGCACTGGCAACGCCAGAGACTGATCACCAACTTGGCACAAAGTAAGGTAGTAGCATCAATATACATAAACTAAAACATTTTTACATTTATGCTTTTCTACAGCCTGCCCCAAGATTACCCAAACCCCTTATTTTTATATATCCCAGAACAATGGCAAATATAATAGCCAAGCCCTCCGCAGGACAAACTCTCCCTTTTCCTCTTCATCTGTCAAAAGGATTGGTTGTCCTGTCCACCATCACCTCCACCTCCCTTGAAGTATGAGGCACAAGCACATTGTGAAAGTTCCTCTTTCAAGCTAGGAGGCAAGGGTGTTACTTGAACGGTTTGTCACTTGGTTATTAGCAGGCCCCAATGAAGACACAAGAATCATGCATAGCAGCAGCAGATGGACATCTCTGCAACTATTCTGAGGCGGTTGGTGATATCCAAATGGTGGCTGTAGTCAATTCAAGTTCCTTTGACGGCCTCTTGAATGATCAAATTGATCCTTGAGTTAAGATGTTCACATATAACTTCAGAGTACCACAACAGGTCAGAGTAAGCGTGATCCATGCTTGCACTGCTTGGGCCAGACAGAAATCACTGAGATTTGTTCTAAGTGACTGATGCTGAACTTTAATGCATTTTTGAGAAGGCACAATCATCCCATTCCCAAAAAAGAGAATAACACGTTGAATACACAGAGAGAGAAGGAACTCCTGGTTGCTGACATGGTTAGAAATAGAAAAGCTTGTTCTTACTGAATAAAACAAGTTGCCTCCACAAATACTTTCCCTGATGAAAAAAGGCCATGTTCTTACCTTAGGTAAGCTTGTGCATACCATTCATCTTAATCAGGTCGAATTAGTACAAAAATGCATACTCAGGCCTGCTCAGAGCTGGATCTTGAGACCTTAAATCTACCTTTCCTCTGTAGAAAATTACTAATCCAGAATTCTGTCATATTTTCTCCAAGATGTGCCAACTGTATGTCAAGGTTGACTTAATTTTAAAAAGTGCTTGCTTCAGTCTTGTTACAAATTCTCACTAGAAGTTTCCAAGTACATTTAGAACATGTTTAGAAATGTTTTGGCAAACCCTGACAAGGAGTGATAGTCACTTAATAATAAGTTTCCATGCAAATAGAGTTCTTTTCACTGTCAAGACATGAAGTTGAAGCAAGATACTTACCTATTCATTCATTTTTCCATAAAGTGTCGCCCTAAGTCAGAAATAGCCTACACATGATTAATTTCCACTTAATTTTTTGTGATATTTTAGTCATTAAAAGTATTAGCATTTTGAAAATAAACCACAAAACATCAAGAAGATGCCGCAACATTTCTAAATATAACAAATCTTCTGTTTCCTTAGGATATTATTAGCTTTAGCATGGTGCTTTGACCTTTTATTAAAGCCAAGATGAGGGCCCTAAAAGCGAAAGAAAATACAAGAAATTGGCATATCTTTGCAGACCCCGGGAAGTTCTGTTTTACTGTGGATAGATATAGCTTTATTCCCAATGGATATTCTATGACAAAGGAGATAAGAATACCTGCAGGACTGTCTCCCTTCACTTAAGTGGAAAGAAAAATTTCCTCCTGGTAAGAAAGTCTTATGACTTGGCAATAAAGTGCACTTATCTGACAAGAATTCTGCCACTTTAAAAATTCTTTTTAATGACTTTTTTTTTTTTAATGAGTTTCTCAAAATGAGACTTTTAAGAGTTATATGTTTTATTGAAATTTAGTTTTCAGGACTCTTAAAATAATCAGACATTACACTAAACATCAAGTTGAGGTACTGCCATAGTGCCTCTAAAAGGTTTTAATATGCTGAGGATGACTAATGCATGATGGAAGATTCAATGTGACCAACAAGGTTGAAGAATCCTGAATTGAAAATCCTATGCAAAAATGCCACGTAATTTATATTCCTAAAATATCCATTTGGAAAACTACTGAATGTTACATTCTAAGGACACATGGAAACCGCTAATACGTGGCTTAGTATTGCTCTAGCTAAAACTTTCACGTTAAGTTTTAATAACATCAGTCATCACATAGGAACCATGCTGATTGTTATGACTCCTACCCTAGATGCATCAGCACAGCAAAGGCTTCCTCAGGTAAAAGCCTCCCTCCTTCAACAAGGGCAACACTGTTACTGGTATGACACTGATCATTTCAGTCTTCATTTATCTTAAACATATTAAAGAGAAGAATTAGGCATGGTGTCCAGAAGATACCACTTTGAGAAGGAGAGAAAGCAAAGAGGAATGAAAAACATTTTATTTTTTTTCCCCAGGTAGTTTTGGTGACAATGGTCGAAGGCAAGCGTGACATAACTACAAGCTTTGCTACAGCAATGTCATTATATGTCATGGCATTCTACATTTGACATTTATTGAAGTTGTCTTCCTGAAAATGAAGCAAAAGATTGCAATGGCTCTCAAGAAATTGTACCTTTTAAAGGAAAATACAGTTAACTTTATTTTTACTTCTAAAATTAGATCTTGTAGCCTTTCAAACTAAAAAAAAAAAAAAAAAAAAAAGCATTGTTCAGTAAATAGTAATGCACATAACTCACTAATTAGAAGAGACTATGGGCTTAAAAGGCCTATAGCTTTGGTGAATTTTTAATGTAAACCCCCCCCCCCCCCCCCGACACAATTGAAGAACACATTATATTAAGCACGTATGTAGGTATATGCAAGGAGAATGAATTTCATATATTCTCAGCACATGATTGAATTGAGAGGTTAACAGTATTTCTCTTTAAATAAATTACCACCTGGTCACAGTTTCACTTGTAGGAAATGAGTCATGAAGCAATGATATCATGGTAATGGCTGACTATCATTCAGGTTATTTAAGATGCAAAATGCTACAAAACATATGGAAACATTACGCTTAAGTACTTTGTGATAAAATAAAATTTGGGAACGCTCCAGAGGAGAGTCTTTTGTATTCCTCCAATCCCTTAATTGAAATACAGGCAACGCATATAAAACTACAGATTAAAAATATGGTGATGATCAGTTAAATTTATTTATACACAAGGAAAAAAGGTAACATCTCAGACATTCATTAAGAATACTATGTCCCCTCACTAAAGTCAGTTTCTGACAGTCCTGCTCTATTTTCCAAATTTTAAATAATCAGAGAAGTGTTTTGTAACTGATTAAAAATTTGACAGTCAATCAAAATCTTTAGAGGAGGAAAAAAAAGAGAATCCATTGTGAATTCATCTTTGAATTTGCCAGTCCTGGTCAGGGTTAGACATTTTGCTATAATAGCACAATATGTTGTACAAAGCTACCTTTATTTATATATATGCTAAATATCTATCTATAGATAGATACATATTTAACATTAGAAGTACCACGTTATAAACTCATGACCAAGGCAAAAATTACCATTTCTTTGGCTGTGATCACGCAAGTGTCTTAGAGGAACAATTTAGCCAAATTCTTTTTCAACATAATTTGTTCAGCCCTATAATTACATTTTTCAAGGTATAGATCCACTCTTGTTTCCTGCACTTCATTAGTCTTCCATATCTATTTTTATACCAGTTCCACTGCCATCAGTTCAATTATTCTCCATTCATTGTTATACATCAAGCCTCAACTAACTGTAAGTCAGGTCAATGACTCAACCATGTAAATCCATCAAAGTTACACTGCGGATCATGTAAGAGGTCTGTGCCTTTTAAGGTTCACTTGAGCTATGAAAGCTATCTGAAACAACGTCAGGACACCTGTGACTTCTGCTGAAAGCAACGCATAACACTGACTCTATGAGATGATACACATCATGTATGCCAAACGTGGTGTTCTGATATTTTAGCTAGGGTAAATTCATACTTCACTGCCTTCCAGCTCAGGTGATGGTAAATTTAAACTCATACAAATGAAACTGTAGGAAAGGCAGTTTGGGTTGATATAAAAGGATCCAATTACCACGTAAGCTCTTTTAACTAGAGGAGGTTGCCCAGCATTTCTTTTCTACTCTGACGTTACTTTCATGCCAGGTATGCTTCTGTACACGCAGGCTTACTACATTCACAGACTCCTTGGTAAGTAACCAGCCAATATTAATTTCTGTACAATGAAATATCAAAAGAGAAAAATAGATTAGAAATTGCTTCCAATATCCAATCATGTGCGCATATATATATATATAGACACACACACTTCCCCGCCCCCCCCCCCCCCACTGCTTAGCACACATCTTCGAAAATACTCCTGCAGGAATCCAGCCAACAGAGATTACAAAACCACTATGTTCCTGCTTCCCTTTGTCCCTTCTCCTGGAAAACAAATCTTAAAACTCTTGCCTACTGAGCTCTTGACCTCTTTTTTCAAGTTGAGAAAAGATACTGCAGTAACCAGGCAGACATGGAAGTGCAGGAAAGGATCCTGCACGAGGAGGCATTCACGAGTCTTTAAAACAAAAATACACTCGTGAGTGACAAATGCGCTCAGATTCCTTACCTACCCTGGTCAACTTTTGTCATGTAAATGACACAAGCCTTTACGATGATCAGATGGGATCTGTACAGCAACATACAGCAGTTACCAATAACTGCAGGATCACTTCTAAAATTTCCGAGTGGTCTTGTTGAAGATCAAAGGTTATGGTTAAATAAGACAACGTTGGATTACGGAATACAGAATATTGTTAGGTAGCAGTAGCTTTCTACAATGCAACTGGAGAAAATAGTTCTCATTTCTTATTGCATACCTGACAATAAAAAGAATTAAGTTTCAGTGCATGTACACTGTGGTTGATATTACCGATGCTGGTACCCGCATATGAAGCGTAGTAATTGATGTATATGATAGGATAAAAGCAAGAGGCAGATGCTAATATCAATCCAGTAACTATTACCATGTTATGAAACTGTGTCATTTTCACTCAGTAACTTCAGAGTTTAGGAGCAGATCCTAAGTACGTTGTTACAGAAAGTGAATTTTACTTTAGGAAAGAGATATTAATAATTGGGACACCTCTCTTTCCCCCCACTTCCCACAGTCGTTACCATTTGCGTCTGTACTACAGAGCTTTTCAGTTACAGGGTTCTGCCAAGAGCTAGAAGTGGACATAAGCTTTATCTGCCAGTCACTGCTTGAAAGTTTATGACTGTCCTGCAATATCAACTTAGTGGATACTTTGTGAGAGCTCTTAGAAAGCAAACTGTATGCAAGTACATCTATAGATGAGATGCACAAGTGCCTTAAGACACAAGACATAGCAAATTCATTATTTGCATGGACGTTGACCAGTATTCTATAAAAGGACAGTTCCAGAAGAATTTACAGTCTAAAAATAAAATACCACTATGAGGGCAAACGTATTCGGGGGGTGGGGAACCAACAACAAAAATAAAGTCACCAAAAAAACCCCAAAGAAACCAGAAATAAAGCATATCAGTCAACACAAGTATCAGAAGCCCAGCCACCTCCACAAGCCAGTCATAGTTAAAAGCACACTCAGCATGGGAACTTAACCAACTTTATTTGAAACATATGGACCTATTATATCCTTTAGATAAATCCTCAGGAGCAAAGGATGTTCTTCAACAATTCATACTGTCTCCCAAATGTGTTTGTTAACAAACCAAACAATACAAATTACTTCTGTTATCAATTTTTGGTAGAACTAATGAGCTCAATACTGCCAAAGAAGAAGAGAGATCCCTGAAATAGTGCTGGTTTCATGCTTTTTACCCACTCTATAAACAGAGATAAAGGTTCAAACAGCATATAGGGTAGGACATAGGGTAGAAACTAGGGACCACAAAGTACTACTACAGACTAACACAGACTACACCAGTTAACAGCTGTGCATAAGAACACTTTTTGCCGAAAAGAAGAGAGAAGTTATTGAGGCCATAACACAAGATCTCTAACTAGGGTTCTTGAATGTTTATTGTGGTATGTTGTGAGAACAATCTCTTTCTAGCTGTTGTATTCATTTTACAGTTGGGTAAACTGTTATTGGTGTAATCATTAGTAACGCATAAATACCCATGTATTACCTGGTCCATGACATATCAATATCATGATATGACACGATATGAAATATCCTGTCAATTTATTAGGTGGATTCTTAAGGTATTGAGTGCACCCTCAACAAGAGGGCCAACAACACCAAGTTGTGTGGTGTGCTTGACATTCTGGAGGGAAGTGTTGCCATCCAGAAGGACCTTGACAGGCTGGAGAGGTGGGCCCGTGAGAACCACATGAAGTTCAACAAGGCCAAGTGTAAGGTCCTGCACGTGGGTCAGGGCAATCCCAAGCACAACTACAGGCTGGGCAGAGAATGGATGCAGCCCTGAGGAGAAGGACTCAGGGGTGTTGGTGAACAAGAAGCTCAACATGACCCGGCAACATGTGCTTGCAGCCCAGAAAGCCAACCATGTCCTGGGCTGCATCAAAAGCAGTATGATCAGCAGGTCGAGGGAGGTGATCCTGCCCCTCTACTCTGTTCTTGCAAGACCCCACCTGGAGTACTGTGGTCAGCTCTGGGGGCCCCAGTACAAGAAAGACATGGAGCTGTTGGAACAAGTCCAGAGGAGGGCCATGAAGCTAATCAGAGGGCTGGAGCACCTCTCCTATGAGGACAGGCTGAGAAAGTTGGGGTTGTTCAGCCTGGAGAAGAGAAGGCTCTGGGGAGACCTCATAGCAGCCTTCCAGTACCTGAAGGAGGGCTACAGGAAAGCTGGAGAGGGAATGTTTACAAGGGCATGGAGTGATAGGATGAGGGGTGATGGCCTTAAGCTGAAAGAGGGTTGATTTAGATTAGATATTGGGAAGAAATTCTTTACTGTGAGGGTGGTGAGGCACTGGAACAGGTTGCCCAGAGAGATTGTGGAGGCCCCATCCCTGGAAGTGTTCAAGGCCAGGTTGGATGAGGCTTTGGGCAGCGGGGTTGGAACTAGATGATCTTTAAGGTCCCTTCCAACCCAAACCATTCTATGAGTCTCTGATTAAAAGGAAGTGATATCAGAAAGGCATGTGCAGTCTGCCAGACATGCTTAAATTTGCATAAACAATTTGCCACAGAGAGCATGGAAAATTCCACTGTCCTGTAAATATTGATAGTATTGCTTAATAGGAAGCACTGAGTCACTGAAATTTATTTCACATCCAGAGAATGAGTCTGTGGTAAACAGGTAGGTCATCTGTTTACGTAGCCAGTCACTTAGAGGGGGAAAAATCCTTTAGAATTTGTACAGCAAGGGTGAGGAGGTCAGTCTATTCCCAGTATCCAACGTGCTTTTTCTGAAATTCATTATCAAAGAGAAAAATAGAGTACTCCACTCCTGAGTGGCCTCAAAAAAAAAAAAAAAAAAAAAAAAAAGGCCTACCTACAAAAAGCCTAAGTTCAGGCTAATTTTTTTTTCGTGAAAGAACTGTATTCACAGCTTTATAATGGCTCTTACAGTTTCTAACAATGAATGGGATAAAACTGAGGCACCCTGCCCCCTAAACTGAAAATGAATTAGAGGATGTAATGCATGTATATTTCTATCTTAAGTATAACCTCTTTTCATAGCAAAGCAAATTAAAATGACCACATTCAGAACCAAGAATGCTAACAGATCTATTCAGGATAGATGTCAAGTCCTGAAAACCAGTTATAATCAAAAAGATAAATATGATTGTAAAGTATTGATGCTGGCAAACAGATAAAATGCAGCAAATATATCCTAACTGCATTATCAACCATATATGTGCACTTCCACATGCATCCAATAGGCAGAATCAAGACTGATAGAGTCAGTCATAAAATAAATTATTTTTCAACTTTGCTATACAGTTATCTTCGGGTAAGTATAACATCTATAAAACATTATGAATAGCATCTTTTGGTAGTTAATGATTGTGCTGTACAACATCTCATGCTAGTGTATCTCATGGGTCACTCTATTCCATCTGGTAATTTGCAGGAAGAGGGATGTTTTGTATCCATAGTGAAAAGAAACAGGAAGATGGGTATGCAACGTGAATAGTTATTTTGCATAAATGGAACCCATAAAGCTAAAGGATTTTCTTAGTAGATTTTTCTGTCATTTGAGTGGGAAGGGACACACTAGTCCCTTCCTGTCTCCTTCCATTCACTTCTTTCTAGACAAGAAATCTATCATATTTACCAGTGACATGGGAGAATGCCTCTGGGACAGCCTAAAGAGTTTCAATGACTGTGGACCAGCCTCCCTTTCCACACAGAAATGGTGAAAATGTCAGAGTTGTGGGCACAGCAGTAATGAGAAACTTATCATGGGGAAAGGTACAGTCAAATCATTCCCCATATCATGATGTATGTTTGTCAGAAAACATTACCACGGATAAGTCAAGGTTTCTCGAAGGACAGATATGGTGCTACAACACAAAGCGCCTAACAACAACAAAAAGGAGATGCTGTCAGTGTATGTAACTCTGCATTTGGATTGGCCCACAGGGCGGGAGAAGAAAAGAAGAGTAGCCCTACAGCTGTTAAAGAAGGCACATCTGTGTCTCTAGAAAATCCCAGGAAAGAGAAATCTGAACTTTAGAAAAATGAATATTTACACTTTAATCAAGACTTAGTCAGAAAGCAATCATTTGTGAAAACCAAACTTGTTTTGCAGGAACACTACAGGCTCCCTGTAACCAAACTCTATCATGCATCTGTGAGAGTCTGCAGCCTCGAAGCCCTGCCCCTGAGGGGGGAACAACTTCCAACATTCATAACTAGATGTGCTCTAGAAGGGAGTGCAAATTCATATTCGGCCAATCCAGGGAAGAAAAAAAAAAAAAAAAAAGAGTTTGGGACAGTTTAGCAAGGTAAGACCCAAATATTTTCTTTTCATTTGTTGACAATGGCAGGAAGCTGGCTGTTTCTTTGAAGACCAAGGCAAACCCTTTCATTCTTGTTTAGGAGAAAACTTGTGCTGAGCCTAACACCAGTGAGAGAACTTCCAAGTTCAACTCAGCTCTGTCAGGGACACTTGCAGCACATGCAGCAATAACTTCTAGAAAAGCATTTGTAGGTTCACCTTGCGCTTTATACTACTACATTACAGTCACAGTTTGCCAGACACTCCAACAAAAACAAGTAATACTGTCGGCACAGGAATTCTTTTTAAAAATGTAACTAGAATTATATAAAATCTAGCAGGAAGAAAAATGGGTTATGGAATAACGACAAAAAAATAATTAAAAATTCTAGAGCATTACATCCTCCATTCTTTCTGCCTTTCAGCCTTTCTTCCTTTATTTGGGTATTAAATTTCAGACTTTCCTTTAAGAGTTAAGTCTTGTGCCACAGAAGTAAAAAAAACCCAACAAAACAACAAAACAAACCCACAAAACAAAGAAAGTAAAACCAACCAACCAACAACAAAACCCAGAAACCAAACAAGGCAATCAAAAGCTTTCCCATTCTGGTACAGACTGAAAGTGCCATCTTCTGAGCCTGGACGGGTGGGGGTGGCAAACAGCCAAAAACAGTTTGCAAAGACATTTGCAGCTAGCTTTTCTGACCGTAGTACTAGTGCAAAGGTGTATCAGCATTTTTACAAAACTTTTTGATAACCTTCTACAGGAAGCAAAACGTGCAACTGAGCTAATTTGCACTGTCATTGCTCTAGGATTTCTCCCCTTCTCTAACTAAGGCTTGAAGAGTCTCATATTCCTCACCACATGCTCCAGATCTCCTATTTCTAGAGTAGCTATTGGTTCCTCATCAAGAGGAAAGAATCTTGATTTGCAGATCAAATAAACAGCATGCTTACAGCTTCATGAGTTGGTCCTACCAAAAGGCAGAACATATTCTCCGCAAATTAAACCGCCCCCGCGCCCATCTACCTACAAGCACATTTATTCCCCAGTTGCCAACAATAACATCACTTTGTGTAAAATTCTGAATGCTCCTCCTGCATGGTTGGAAAGTGATCCTATGTATCCAATGAAAAGATATAGGATACAGTAATCTTGGTTTTCTTTTTGGTGTTTTTTGTCCTTGCTTATTGAGACTGGTACACGAAATTGCGTAAAAGTCTTACCTGGACAGCACAGGATCCTCATACTTCCATGTCTTTTTTTTTTTTTTTTCCTCCTCTGTGTCTAGAGGAGTTTCTTTAGATTTACTTCTAAGCTTTCCATGATATTTAACCAAAATTCAGATTTACTTACTTAAAAACCAGAATGATATTATACCCTTAAATAGTTGCCTTAGTTTTATAACAGTTGCTGAGTTTGGTTAACATGATGAGTTCAGATCAAATATATCTGGGTATAAAATATGATTGTTTATTAACATTCAGATTTTTTTATGATTGTTACAGAAAGCAAGAGCCAGATCTCATTTACTTCAAGGTAATTCTGTTAATGAAGAATTCAGAATAATTCTACAGAACAAGCCTTGGGAACAAAGAAATTCATATACCCTAGTTAGAATTTTCCTCATTACTGGGAAGACTGTTCCTACTCATCTCTGAACGCCTGTGCTACGCAGCTACTAAGGACTAAATATACAGCCAGAGCCCTCTCACCTTCCTACATATTTTCTTCCTATTTAGACTACAAATAGGATTTTAGATATTTTTCTCACAGGGATTAATACATCTCCACTATAAATCTAGATCCTGTATTGCAATGTACATTACTCAAGTGCTCCATAATCACAACATAAGTATAAGTTGCAACTGATTAATTCAAGGTGCAGAACTGGAGAATGGACTTCAAAACCCTTCCACAAATTTCAAAATTATAGCCTTTCAGATCCACCCTGCTATACAGTCAGTCACACTGCAGAGTCCACGTTTAGATTTATTATGTGCTTATGCCAACTCAAAAGACTTACTCATCAGCTTTTCCTTATAAAAGCCTTACAGTCTCAACTTCATTTAGATGTAGAGAGAATAGATTTTTCAGCAAGACATTTGCCTTTTTCTGATCCATCCATCTAAGGCTCTGTCTGTTCAGAAAAGGTTCCCTATTCCAAAAAACACTCAAAAGATCACATAGTTTCTTCAGCTATCACATCTATATGTCAGATGGTGGAAGCCATGCTAGAGCACAGGTGGGAAGATTTTATACTCATCCTCTTTACTCAAAAATTCTTTATTCCATGACAGGGATTATTCCCTTCCCTCAAATTACATAGGGTGATTTATTAAAAGTTAGTACAGAAGTGAAAAAAAAAAAAAAAAGATAACCCATGTACATGAAATTAACTCTGATGTTTTCAAATTTTATTTTATTTTTTAAATAACAAGAATGACGATTTCTAAATCTCTATATTTCATAGCTATTAAAAATTTCATCAGGATTGGTAATTTTTGTTCAACAGAGATTTTAACCAGTATTGAGTCAAGCCCAGAATTCTTGGCTATTTAGTTGCCTCTTTGCAGAGGTAATGCATTGCAGGATCTAGCTCAAAGTCCTGGTGCCTAGACTTTGTCATTCATCTAAGTTTACCTCTGAACTTTGTAGGAAACTGTTCTTTAAGACAGAAATGGTAGTCCTGATGCATAATCACCAGCCTGACCCATTAGGTCTCCAGCAGTGAATAAATTATATGCCGTCAGATACCTTGGCACTGAGCCTTTTCTGAGGGAGAACGCATCAGACGTCCAACAGCTCATCTGTCTGGTCTACAGCTCAACTACACTGCAGCAATAGTTTCTGCAAACGTTTCTCCCTCCCTTCCTGGAGATATTACCAAGGTGTCTGTCTGTGTCCCTTCTGGAAAACCACTAAAGACAGCTACGCCATGCCAGCGATGAGGCACCCTTTGCATGCAGCACAACCTTTCCTGCTCCCCATGAAGGGAAACCACAATAGCTGTTACAGGACCCCCTACACCAAAAGACTGGGAGATCATCTGAATATTAAATAGTATCCTATGATAACTGAAACTAAAAGACTTTGCATTAAAATTCAGCAGGGTTGAAAAAAATGTACAGTTTATTAAAAAAGACAAAAACCATAAAAAACCCCAAGTTTTTTCTCTCATGAAGGTGATTTTCACATGCAAGTGGTCAGCTTCCAGGCTTCAAAGTTTATAACCATTAGCAAAATAACAACACAAAGAAAAAAAACACAACAAATCCCTACAGAATTAAAATCCTGGTAGTGCTATCACCACATGTGAAATAAACATTAAGTTTAATAAAATGGCTTAGTAACGTGCTAGCTTTGGATGATCACTCTAACTTGCTTTCTACAAGCTGAAGACCATGCCATTCTGCATCGACACAACACACCGATTCATTTTCTTTTAATTCTCAATCTTGGTTTCTGTTACAGAAAAAAAATCTGGAAGGAGAGAACATTTTTCATATCCTTCAGTGTATTTGTTTTGACGTGCATTTAGTTCTCCCTTCCCCGCCACTGTCCACAAAAATACAGGCTTGCATTGTCCTGCACAGCCTTTTAGATTTTTCCACTCCTTAGATGTTTCATAGGTTTATTTTTAACTTGTTTTGACATCATGCTGTATGCACTGAAGCCCTTTCATCATTACATGGTTTTCTTGTGAATGCTGCAGTGTGAACATTGTAAATGTGACCACATGCAGACACTGTAGCATAAGTAGCACGTGGCAACTTCAGCTACCGTATACAGGATATTTCAGAAAGTCTTTCTAGTGGAGTGCATGCACTTTGTCTCTAGCTTCCAGACAACCTATCATATAGCACTGAAGGCAGCCAGGGCTTTTATGAGAAACACATGGTAAGCGAAAGTCACGACCTACTTAGTAACTAGAATGAAAAGAAACTTTGAAAACAGTGGGTCCAGCTCCTTTTCCAGTTCCCTGGATAAGCAGAAGTCACGCCATTGAAGTCAGTGGAACTACAGCTCCGAAATCCTACTGTGAATCCCACGTTAAGACTGCTGCACAGCCTTGGTAGTGATAGCTGAATAAAATGCGTATTTTGGTTCGATGAGCATTCATGTGAACAGACCCATCACAACTGCCCCACCTGCAAGCCAGACAGTATTTGTCCTCCCCTTAACAGGCCCAAGCCACAGAGGTTTGGGGCAATTCAGAGAGATGTTATAAAACTGTATCTGCATTAAGGCCTGATCCTCCAGCATTCAGTGGTATCATACCTCCAGCAACGCTGCTCTCCTGCATTTACCTGTTACTGCCCCTTCCCAGGATTCCAGCTCAAGAACTAGTAGCGGGCACTGGCAGCTGCTATACAGAGAACTAAAGTAGAGGAACACAGAAACAATATTTGAAGTACCCTCTCCAACTGCAGCGATCTCGACCTAGCCATTAACATTTTTTTCATAAAGTAAATTTTAAGCCTTTCAGGTAGAAGTCAGCTTTTAAATCATCAAGCAGGCAACATCATCTTGCAAGCAGTAAGAGTGAGCTTTTAGTTTGAACATTAAATTAAACATCCCCTGAACACAGTTTGGTTCCCAAATTGCTGTATCTCCTTGCAGGAGAGGTGTTCAGTGCTTTATAGGCTTTTGCACAGAAATGACTACTTCAGAAATGCTGGAAGAACATACTTTGTAATTAGTAGTTTAGCACAGCTGACAAGTTGTAGAATAAGATATTTCTGCCAGTTAAGGAAAAAAAAAATAAATCTGAAATTAATTCTCTGCAAGCCAGTATTAGGTGATGAAATCATAAGGCAGGGGCTCTCACAAACAGGGGAAAAGAAGGGAACACAGAGAAGCATAAGTCCCCAAGCCCAGCCAGAAGAGTGCTCCGTATTGGCACTGGCAGAATTCCTCCGTCAATGCCACATCCTGTGCTCCTAGCTGCTTTTGGGGAAGAAAAAAAAAACCCCAAAACCCACACACACAAAAAACCCACACCCCCCCCCCCCCCCCAAAAAACCCCAAAGAACACCCACCCCACCCCTCAATGTGTATTACTGGAAAAGGTCAAAAACTGCACATGATGGTTCTGGGGGAGCAGGAAGCTTTTCACTTCCCCTTCTTTGGGGAGAGCAGAATGTAGACTCCCACCAAAACCCACCAACTTCCCACACGCAGAAAAGAAAAAAAATCACTTCTGAACACCAGACTGATTTTAGCACAGCAGAGCTTAGTCAAGGTAATGCTTTGCCGAAGTGAAAAAAAAGAAAGGTTCAAAAAGGGCACCAGTAGCACAACCAATTTGAAAATGCCTGAAGCTTAGAACAGATTTATTCTCCTTCCCATCTTTATTCCCTCTAGTAGCCTACACATTGAAGATTTGCATTTGAAAAGGACTTGCTCATCCTCCCCAGGGGATCAAAGCAGAAGGAAATCTTACTGCTGACTTTAGAACTTCATTAGTTCCCACAGCAACAGACCCATCACACACACACCTCCTGTCATCTCCGGGATCAGCCTTACAAGCAACCCAGACCTTGTTTGTCGCAACTGCACATTTCAAGAAAAGTGCACTTCGCACAGAGCTGCAGTAGCAGACAGATTCCTCTGGAAAGTTGAGCGCTACACCATACCTCTCACTAACCGAAACAGCCTACGTTACTGTTTGGTATTGCAGTTGGACGTCCATCAGCATTGCTTTGCAAGCAAGCGAGTTCCACGTCTTGCAGGATGAGACTCCCTGAATACAAAAAAGTGCTTAGAACTACTCCCCCTAAAAACTGCTTCTCAATGAACACCACAAGCCCGTTCTCTCTGCAACTGTTGGCTCTCATGTTTCTTCTTCACCGTGTGTCCCCAAGACTCCAGATGCTTTGGTTGACATGCATGAACCAGGTGAAACTGATGGTGACATCTGAATGCGCAGATGTATTTGCCCAGAGACAAAGGCCTATTTCTGTATGCAAAATCACGATATACCACTTGCCTTTTACCGATGTTACAGAAAAGATCACAGCTGCTGGCATCTGGTGCCCTGGCACTTTTGTGTTTTTGTGAAGAAAAAATAAAATATTTGCACAAGTAAGGTTTTGTGGTAAATAACGCAAATGGCCTCAAGGGGGAAAACAGCTTCATCCCAGATGATCCACACAACTCACATTTGAAATAAAAAAGAAGTGAACACAGAGGAAAAACAAACTTTCTTCAGTCTTAAGTATATAGAGTCTATTGATTAATAATATTTGTTGAACATCTTGGGCAGCAATCACATCTACTGAGTAGCAGTATAAAAATATTTATATCTTTTTATAAAAACATAAAAATACTGGCCAAGGTGGCAGTCTGAGTACACAGGAGGAAGGAAAAAGGCATATCTACTCCAGTATAACTTCTTTGAAGGAAGCATTGGCATTTTTTTCTTTGTAGGAAGTCACTGAATACTTGCTTCTCTGAGCAAAATGGTCTCTGGGGATGCTATATATGAAAGATTTCGGGGAAATGGTGAGCAAAAATATTCAATGTCATTTCCTCTCCCACGCCACACACGCAAAGATTGACATTTCCCGTTGGAAACAAACTTCTTCATTTCGTGCTTACGGGTAACGTAGATTTTTCTGAAGTCACATCAAGAGATACTTACAGTGCCAACATAACCTAATTTGTTCTTTTAAAATCATTTCAGCTGCTGGATGGTGTGGTGTGTTTGGGGAGACTAGATCAGATCTACTCTGAGACAAAGCGATCCATGGAAAATAAAAAAATACAGATCACATTTTATTTATTATGACTTAAAAAAATACACTGTCCTACTTACTAATACTGCGTTGAGCCGACTAGCACAGAGAACAAAAGACAGCAGACATTCTGTAACTGAGGGAGATCAGACTGTGACAGCAGCCCTGCCCATGCAGTCCTGTATGGAATACTATCGTAATTCAGATCAGCTCAAGACAAGCAAGTTGAGAAAGCAGTGAGGAGAGGGAAGCGAGGGCAAAGACAACTTGCTGGGAGATGGAACCATACTCCAATTTTTATCCTTATGCCAACAAATTTATTGAAGTATTTTGTCCTTCATGTGCAAAAGTGCATTTCTTTCACATTTCCCTTAAGCAGCCCTTCACTTTCATGTCCCAATTGAAACTAGGAGGGAAAATATGGTATTTTCCAGTGATTTCAATAAATGAAAAAAAGTCAACTAGCACACAAGTTCTGCTCTTAGAGTGAAATGAATGTACATTACCATAGTCATGATGCACAGCATTGAGACTCTCTTACTACCAGGCTAGCTTGTTACCAAAATCAGCATCTTTGTATCACAGTCTAAAACGCAGACATACAGAACATTGTAGAAACATACAGATTTTTACAGAAAAAGCACTGGGCTAATTTTTGTTAACAACAGCAAGTCTGAAGTTAAGTTGTGATATAAAGCAAATCTATCTCTCTTTAGCTCCTTCAAGTTCCTGGATGTGGTACAATTCACCAAAGCAGTGCATCTGGAAAAAATACCAATTTAATGGGATTTCTATCTGCATCGGATGTAGAAGGGTCACTAATTTTAAAGATATGTTTCTTCCCAACTGATACTTAGTCCAGATGTCATGAGGCTGACTGCACTGTACTTGAGACTATGTCTCAGGTTATTTGACACATTGTCCTATAGAAAACATTCAAGACTTGAAAAGCAGTTTTCAGATTGTGATGCCTGCAAATGCACCAAATTGTTTTAAAGCCTGCAATTGCTTTTTTGTTATTCTACACAGAGTTTGAGGTCTCTGCAATAGCCATGCATTGGGAGCCACTTGAATTAAACCATAGATCACTTCTTCCCCACCACTCCACAGCTCTCTGAAACACAGAGTTTCTTTCTAGCACTTTGTCATGGATTTGCAGAGTGGGGAGGAGGAGAAGGGCAAGAGCAACAGCTTGGAATAAGAGAGTCGGAGCAAACACAGCTACTGGCTTCAGCACTGGTGGCTCTACAAAAGGATCAAAGGATCTTCTACAAAAGTATTTTCTATTTTCCTTTCACAGTACTTTCGCTCTGTTTACTCCATAAAAGGTGACCCAAGGATGCTGGGTGATGAAGCTTGTGTTCTTTACTAAAGAGCTAAGAACAACTGAAAGGGATGCTTCTTCAGTAAAAAATTAAGCAGTATACTTCCCCTGGCAAGGATTTTTATCTTAAATCATGTTAGGCCCATTAACCTACTCACCTAGAAAGCATCTCAATGGCTAACTATACTACTTTGCACTTCCCTGCCTTTTAACTGCTAACGCTAATGTAATAATAGCTCCAGTCTTTTATTCTATGAGGTCACTTGAAAAAAACCTCCACACACAGTAGCAATGTTACTCTCTAAAATTTAGAATAAACTAGCAAACCCACATAAAACAGAGCTGAAGTAATTTTAACATTTTTCTTCAAAAAGTTTTATAGGCCCCAAATCAAGTTATGTGAAATACACCGTTAGACTCTGCAAGGACAGTGGGACGACAGCAGTCAGAGCTCTGGGAGGAACGTGCAGAACAGCTACTCGCCGTCCCTTCCCAGGCAAACAGATTCAGACGTAATAAGAACCCTACTTCCACTACTGTCATTTAATATCCACAAGGAAATTCAGTTGCATTTCCAATGTTCTTTACTGCTTGCCTTTTTTTTGCCAGTCTCATTCCCTTAGAAGTTTCATTGTCAGTTGCTTTTGCTGGAGAACGAGAGGTATAATTAAAGAGCACCTTCATCCCTTAATACCAGTAATGAAAGTGTCTAAGTTTCTGCCAAAATATTCAGTCTGCCCTTCCTTCTCAAGGAATCATTTTAATTATTTTCTTCCTGTCACAGACCCAAACTTCTGACCACAGTCTGATTTGCTGCTCAGATGTTTATAGGGCTACATAATTTTATTGAACCTTCAAGAAAGAATTTATAGGCTCTGTGGAAACTAAACCAGTTCAAATAAGACAGACCAATGAATGACTAAAGCAGTATAACACGTTTCTTGGTCTCCCTTCAGCAATTTTTGCTTACCCTCCTATGATATCCTCCCCAGACTGTGGGCATGCTTCACCTATCAGTGAAAGACCCCTGTTTTTTAATACCTAGCAAATGGAATTTTGCCAGCCCTTTATTGGCTTCTTTGCATCTCATATAGCCTGTAGACGGTCCACTGGAAAATTTATGCTTTTATGTTTGTTATATTAGTTTTGTTTGTATCATCCTTTAAAAATGTATATGACAAATAGTTTTCATCGTGTTCCTTTTATCCAAAGTTTTGCTATTTTTTCTACCATATTAACACTTCAGAGAAATTTTATGGCAACTGCAACCTTGTTTGGCAATTGGCTTGCAAGTCTGAAATCCAAAGTTACTTACCTTTAAAGAGCCTTGCCTGAAAAAGATATCCATTTGCAAGTGATTTGCAAGATATATTTTACGACACAGATTTAAACTTGACAAACAGAATAACAGGACTGTCAAGAGCCCTACTGGCCAAGAGATTTAAGCTCCTCTGAATATTCAGCTGAAGGCTATTATTTTTCCTTATAATCAGTCAGTTGTTCTGCCCTGTTTGCCTCTGTATTTTGATCAAAATCTGAACACCTCTTACAGTATTCTCTAGGGGCAACAGAAATTTTTTTTGCTGTTGGAGTGGGCCACTAGCATATCCATTTGAAAGTCTAGCCTGTAGCCTGGTCCTAAATATTCAGCTCAGAAGGCCTGCAACATTAAATCTGTTCTCAATTCTGAACAAAAACTACTAGGATTCAGATCAACAAAGCCTGTATTCAGCAACATGCTTAAGTTTTTCTCATGGTTTAATTTCTTTTTTTTAATTGATCAGACTATGCAACACCTTACAATACAGAAGGCTACACTGTACTTGGCACGTACATCAGTCAAGCTTAGATCAGTTTCCGAGCTCTCTGCATTGTTTTGATGAAAGTCTCAGCCATCACTGATATAATAATGTGGTGCGTTGACCCTGGCTGGGGACCAGGTGCCCACCAGAGCCACTCTGTTCACTCCCCCTCATTCACTAGACAGGGGAGAAAAGGTATAATGAAATGCCTGTGGGTCAACATAAGGACAGGGAGAGATCACTCACTATTATCGTCACAAGCAAAACAGACTAAACTTAGAGAGGGAATTCATCTAATTTATTAGAGGAATGAGAAATAAAATCAAATCTTAAAACACCTCCCCCCACCCCTCCCATCTTCCCGGGCTCAACTTCACTCCTGGCTTCAACCTCCGCCCCCCCCCCCTCAGCGGCACAGGGGGACGGGGAATGGGGGTTACGGTCAGTTCATCACACGGTGTTTCTGCCGCTTCTTCATCCTCAGGGGGAGGACTCCTCTCATCATTCCCCTCCTCCAGCATGGAGTCCTTCCCACGGGCTACAGTCCTTCACAAACTGCTCCAGCGTGGGTCTCTCCCACAGGGTGCAGACCTTCAGGAGGAGACTGCTCCAGTTGGGTCCCCCACGGGGTCACAAGTCCTGCCAGCAAACCTGCTCTGGCCTGGGCTCCTCTCTCCACAGGTCCTGTCAGGAGCTTGCTCCAGCATGGGCTTCCCACAGCCTCCTTCAGGTGCCTCCATGGGCTGCAGGTGGAATCTCTACACCCCCTCATCCTCTCTCCATGGGCTGCAGGGGGACAGCCTGCTTCACCATGGTCTTCACCACGGGCTGCAGGGGGATCTCTGCTCCGGCGCCTGGAGCACCTCCTGCCCCTCCTTCTGCACTGACCTTGGTGTCTGCAGAGTTTCTCACATCTTCTCACTCCTCTCTCCGGCTGCAAAAGCTCCCTCTAACTGTTTTTCTCTTTCTTAAATATGTTATCACAGAGGCGCTGACTGGCTCGGCCTTGGCCAGCGGTGGGTCCGTCTGGGAGCCGGCTGGCATTGGCTCTATCAGACACAGGGGAAGCTTCTAGCAGCTTCTCACAGAAACCACCCCTGTAGCCACCCCCCCGCTACCAAAACCTTGCCACACAAACCCAATACAAATAACTACTAATTCTGACATTAAGTGCTCCAGATCTCCACAAACTGTCATCTCTCTTTCTGCTAAGGTTGCTTGTCATAACTAATTTTTGGGGGCACAAACCATGATATGATATGGTTTCATCTAGAAATCACAAAAGTTGTTGCCATGTTTGGTGTTACACAGTAGTTTTATAACATAGAATCATACAAGAGTTAGTAGTATTTCTGTGTCTTGATTTGCTGGCTTTGGAGTTTAGTTTTGACGATGTTCCATTTTCACTCACTGAGCCCACTGAGGTTTACAGTGCCCTACATCCTAAGAGTACAAAGGGAAAATTATTGCAAAGTGCAATCCTATAAGAACATCTACCACTGTTGTGACAGTTCAATTCATGCTGTTTTCTTCTTAAGCTTTTAAAAGAATTTCAACATGTGACTGGTTAGTTCTTACATGCTGCTGCACTGATTTAGCATGGAAATTTTTAATACTGTTCCATACCAAAGCCTACTTATGCAGCATTTCACCAAAAATTGTCATTTCAGAAAGTTCTTATAGATATATCAGAGGGCTTATTTAGAAGCTTATACTTGGTTGTTACCAGTAACCTTAATCTTTTATTGGGCCTTCCAATAAATAGCAAAAGAGCCATCCACCTCTGCCTATCTAGGAAAAATCCATTATTATATGTGAGTGTGTCAATATAGGTATGTAGATATATACATACACACTTATACTTCTCTTGCACTTTTTTATACTTTAACAAGACAAAACCACATCAAAACAATTAGCTTTTTTCCATTTTTTCCTTTTGAAAGTTTGGGGGTTTTTTTGTTCTCTAAATTAAAATAGCTCATCAAGATTGCTTTGAGTCATTTTAAGTATAATATGCCTCCCACATCACTATTAAAAAAAAGTACACACTACTAAAAAAAGTCCAATGTGATCTCTAAAAACATTCCCTGCTGTCCAAAACTTTGTTACTGTTCTTAGCAACCAGATACTGGTTATCATTTTCTCTCCATAACATAAAGCAGCAACACTAGTTAATATATAATGCCTCATAAAGTGATAACAAACCTCAATTCTCCAGTCTCTCATCATGTGCCCAGTTCAAGTAGTCAGGCAGGCTGCAAAGTCTGGACAGTTTAAGACATCTTCTGAGGACCAAAAAAACCCAACCCCATATATAAAACATTTGCTCAACTCCAGTGACCTTGAGAGGGAGGATGGTGAGTGACCTCAAAATGGCACGGAAGATACCATCTCCAAGAACAGTATATAACCATCACAGAACCCTCAGATTAATTTGCACAACCAACTTAAGATCATAAAATCATGAAGGATGTCTGAAATTACTTTCAAATTCCACTCCAAATTCCTGGGCTACAACCTGCTCTCCCCTCAGCCAGTGTAATTACTGGGGCCTCATTCTTTGTTTGCAGCAAGCAGTTTGTAAGCCGCATCACCTCAACGTGGAAAATGCATGACAAACATGTCTGATTTCAATTGAACAAAACCAGACCAACTGAGAAAGCTCCCTGGCACAGAACCAAAGAGTAGCTTTGGAAAAAAAAAAAAAAAATACATTAAGGGGGTGAATTTCTAGCAGGTGCCTTCACTTACCAGCTACTCAAATTCTGTGTCATGGTGATGTGACACAAAGAAACTGGAAGACACCATTCCTGTGCTTTTTCAGCTCACATTGCTTCCCCATGAATATGATCATTCCATTTTTTCAATGCCTCTTAAAAGACATTAAAGGAAACCTATTCATTTGAGACAGCTTAAGAAAACAGTGATTATGTCTTTGGGAGAAGCATTGCAGTGTTTTTGGCTACACATACTAAGTCACAAATCATATATTTTACAGATTAAAAAGTCTAATCTAACAAGCAGACTTCTCATTGTTTAGGAAAAGTGTTCTTCATCTTTGGTTTTTACTATTTGTAAGGATGTTTTGGGGGAAGTAAAAGGTTTACCAAGTAGCAAAACTCACAGTGAAGCATATGATTTACACTACAGAAGAGAGGAAAACAAAAATAAAAGAATGGTGATTTTCTGCTGGAGAGTTTTCAGTCTGAATAGATTTTCTTTTGCCCCACCTTTACTTATTACTTCACTGTTTCTAAATTTTCCAGGTTAAAAAAAAAAAAAAAAAAAAAAGGTGCTAACACTTTTCTAAGATCACATGCACAGTTCCGTTAGCACCATGAGATTTCATCCAGAAAGTTTAATAAAGCAAAGGAGGATAAGCTCAGTGGTGCAATATTTGTACTATGTAAAATTATTAGGCAAACCACATACAGGGACGCACACCCAGCCTCCCCAGGCAACAGTTCAGTCCCATCAGAAGAACACTTCTCGTCAGCTTTTCAGGTGCGAGTGCAGAACAGCACAGTCAGATTGCCTCTCCTCCTTCCCTCGGGGAGATTTTCCGCTTTGCCACCTTAAATACACAAGCTATTGAGAAAACACCAAGCAGAGCATAGAGGTCCAGAAAGCCTGGAATGGGGGGAGGGGAAAGAGGTACCTGAGAAAATCAATACATTAGAGGCAAACTCATCTAGATTGAAGTGGCATAATCAAGCTGCAGCTGGAGCCGATGTAACTGTACCTTCCAGATATAACGCCATCACTATATTCTCAACCACCAAGAATAAAATACCATTAATGCAAGACTGAAGGCAGAAACAGAAATTCAGAATCTTAGACAATACAGCTGCTTATAGACTACACCATTTTTGTGTGCATTTAATCTAATTCTCATTTGTCAGGGCGCACAACAGGTGTCTAGTGAAAAGCGATGCAACTTCCAAGGATCGTTCCTGTTTGATTTGGTAAAAGCAAAGCGCCTATCAGCTTTTCTTTAACACCACTGCCAACGGCATAAATAAAAATTTACATTTTGTACAGACGAAGTGTTACAGTAGTACCAAAGTAATCATGTTAGCTCCCACCTACCCATAATTTTTTAATAAATTTGTACATACAAGCAGAAAGAAAGTGATCATTTCAGGGTACAGCAAAGACAACACCAAGGATACTAGTTGACCAAACACAACACTTACACACCCCATACAGCAGAAAGGGAAGTTTTAGAATACTCTACCGAAAAAACACGGCAAAACCTTTGCTAATTATATAATTATGCAATCATATAATAGTAAATAGAGACACAGCTCATACAGGAACAAAGAAATTGCTCTGTGTTAAAACAAGTTGCACCTAGTATGGGAATAGCTCTTCACAATTTGTATCCTTTATGCCTAATGATTTTGACTGAAAGCAGAATTTAAGGCAGAATAACTCAGTTTCACAAATCCAAATATATACAAAGGTTTTTGTAAGCCAAAATGAGACACATGAAAAGCTCAGATTCCTACATCCCCGCCAAGCTCCTCTATTCCAACTACTTACAGTATTGCCAACACTTGAGCACTACACACACCAAAACAGAAAGTCACTCTCCTCCAGAACATACCTGCCAAGTATAACCTAGATTTACCTTTCTTCTTGCCTATGGCATTTTTATTACAAGTCTTGAGATGTCTCTCCAACACTGACTCCCTTTTTCCCCTTGCCTCCTAGAAAAAACACAAGCTACCACCACCACCAAACCTAAGTAAATAAATCAAACTTACAACTTCAACTGGAAACATGTTGATACCGCAACTCTTCACTCCTGCTAGTCCAAGAAATGGTATGAAAGAGGAGACTGAGAAGAAAAGCCTTCCTCAGGTCTCAGCTGGAACAAACTGCCTCCAACCTGCAGCCTATAACAGCAGTAATCACCATTAACCTCTGGCACCTGAGCTTAGACAAAATGGTAAATGAAAAATTCTTTAACCCTTCACGTCTTTTTTAAACTGTGGTATTTTTTCTACACCATTTCTGGTTCCTAACTGTATGAAGAAAAAAAATGAAGTTAAACAGCTTTAGGCAGATAAACTTTAAAAATGGCTCTCATGTTTCCATTGGGAAGTTACACAGCACAATACTTAAAATTTACTGAATTTTTGTGTTTATTAAATGCCAGGTATTCTTTTTATTTTGGTTTATAGCAAACCCAAAGAGATTTTAGTGAGTGTTTTGTTATTTTAAAAATAAACATGGAATCTGAAACAAGACATGCGCAGGCTAAGGAGAGAACTAAAATAATGTGACAGGTTAAGGTAAGGCTAGGGTCAGGCTGTGGTGCTAACTAATTTATCAGAAAAAATATATCGTTAACATTGAGGAAGTGAATTCAACAGCATACATTCTAAAAGCAAATTTGATTCATTATTGCTTACTTAGCAGTAAATTACATCACTAATATTGCATTAAATTACAAATTACATTATCGTCATATATTCACAAAGGCTTTCCCTTTTTATTTTAAAATACAGCAACAAAAGAACAGAACATAGTTGTATGTACTAAAAGTGAAAACGAAGTAAGAGTAAAAATAAAAGCAACAACAAAACAAGTAACATGTAGCAGAAATTTTATCACAATATCTAGAGATGAAAATATTCACTGGAAATCTTTACTAGCTACCATGGCTTAACAAGAAGTGAAAATAAGCAGATCACAGAAATGCTTGCAACATACTCCCCCCAACAGAAAAATCACTTTTATTATTTGGAAATCTCACAACAAGGTATAGCAGCACCAGACCCCAGGAGAGCTTTAAAAAGTAGCTTAATCTGGTAAACTAGACCATAGCTTTCAGATTGTCATCTGCACAGGCATGCAAAGGGGGGTCAGCATGCATGCATGGAAGAAACCTGCCTCTCCTTCTGCATCTGGAGGAGAGCAATTGGCACAGCTGTTACAAATACATGTAAAATGACCCCTGCGCATCTAATCTTTGAAAGTTCAACTCAGCACCTTTAGTATTACATAGGAAGTTTCTATCAGTTGCAGAAAAGAATAACTACATTATCTGGTTAAATATTAATTAACTGTTATTTTCTATGCTAATTTAGGAACTCTGTTACCACTTATTGTTAAAACCAACATACAGCCACCTCTTTCACTTGATAACCAGTTCTGGAGACCCTTGTGTATCCAGGGACCTTTGCAACCATCAGCTGAATACCAGCTGGGATACCTAATAGGATACAGACTAAGCTCATCATCTATTGGTAAAACTCATTTTTATAAGCCCTGAGCTCCCTTTCATATTGTTTGCATGCTATTAATGAGTATTAAAACTTCTGCAGCCCATGCTACTTGATTATGATACATTTTCTTCCGAAATCTGCTTAATTAAGCAAGGTCTCTCCTTAGCACACCATTAGGCCTGTAAGATTCTATAGAGGATGTCTGTCTGTCTGTGTCTGTACTTGTAGAGCTCAGCCCTTCACAACCTTTATTGCAGTTTTTTCTCCCTACAGTCTTGTAAGGTATGTGAATACTGCGGAGCCAAGCTGAAGTGCAACAGAAACTAAGCAATATATTCAGGAATGTATTGGAGGTATTTGGTAGAACAGGAAATCTAGTTTGTGTCTTGACTTCTTGACAGAGTCCTACCCATGGATTTTTATTTTTCTTCTCTGATTTTTCTAGCTGGTGAAATACTGAATAACCCTTTTAATTCTTTTTTGTTTGTTTGTTAATAAAAGGCTGCCTCTGTGCTTACAACATATGTAGAATGCAATGAATAAAGAGTCATTTTTAAGTACAATTTTTAATCAAAGAGGTTCTAAAGTAAAGTTAAAGCATAGTAGTATTTTATATTATTTTAAGAAACATACAAAAATAAGCCTAGAAAAAGCTACTATTTGACAAAAATCTTTCTCCCAGTTTTCACAGCTTTTCATTTCCTATAAATTTGGATCCTGGTGTTGTTTCAAAACTTGCTGTATTATATGCTGACTCTCTTTGGTTAAGAACTGAATTTTACATGTTATACTCTACCATGTCATAGTGTACCAAACTAGAATTAAAGTAAAATAAAATTATAGCCATATTAGGTGTTTAGGAGTCTGTGTCTTTCCAATTTTCTTTAATGTAGTAGCATGGAACACATCAAGACATAAAGCTATGTTAGTTCTTTCAAGTCACAGAACAGCAACCTAGTGAGGCAGCTTATTCCACTTCAGCAGCAGGATCAGCACTGGCTTTGTGGCATGGTAAACACACCTGAAATAAGAACTTTGAAGTATGGATTATGTCATGTAAAGGTGAACACGAAGTTAAATGTACCTGTCTATGAAAGAAGTATGCAAGGAGGGAAAATTAACTTTTCCTTTTCCATAGGACTTTAACACTTTATCCAACCCATGACTCTGCTGAGGGAAGTCTCGTCTTCATGTCATTGCCTATGGCTCCTGTTCAGGGGTCACAGGAACACTGGGAGAGAGCACCTCAGTATGCCTGACTGGAGGAATCAGCATTAGTGCATTCTTCTTCAACTGGGAAAGTCGAATTAGAAAAACAGGCTCACAACTATAAAAACGTCACTCACGTCGTTGCTTGGCAGCTGTACTCATTTACTTGATCTCACTGCTTTTTGGCAATAGGCTTCTTATGCTAGAGCTTTTCTTTTTCCTTTTGGGACTTTCATGGCAGGCCAGTATTTTCCCCTGGCATGACAGTTTACTACCAATCCATTATCCATTACCTTCCTGGCACGTGCAGACTTCAGAAGAACTTTGTCTGGGGTTTGGCACTCTACCCAGTGCCTGATAAATGTTATAAATTTTATTCCTTCTCTTGTGGTGCAAAGTGGAAAAATATGGCATGCAGTTACGCCAGTATTACATTGTCCTCAGCCAGGGCTGTTTTTCACTATGAAGTCCTCCAAAAAGAATCGAAATAATTTAGTGTCTCTAAAACCACCACAACAGGAAAGGGGATAAAGAAAAGTGGCAGTTCTCTTGGAGATTTTTGCTTCTCTGAACACACCAAAAGAGCTTATATTTGGAAAATAAAGCTTCTCATTCTAAAAACTTTGAGACTGTCTTTAAATCAGTAATGCGTCATCCATTTCTGAGTAGACTGAACATCAAAACCAAAGAGGTTTCTTTGAAGACACAAACTTAGTTGCAACTTCGCCATAACTACAGAAAAGTGAAAGATACAAAGATTAAAAGATAATATCATGAATATCTGGATTATAGATAGAGGTGTGTCAGTCATAATCTGACTAGAATGTATATATACTCATTATAGGACACTTTTTATTCTGATTAGTTTGCACATTAGTTTTTTCTGGATATGAATAACAATCATACTTCTCAATCAAAAAAAAGTAGAACAAAACAGAAAATAATTGCAATAAGAGCTCTACTTAAAAAAAAAAAAAAATCCTCGTGAATTTCCATAGGCTGATGCCATTCCTAAAAATCTCTTTGATGTTAATAAAAAGTGTGAAAATGTTACTCTTCTCATATTTTGAAAATTGTGTCTTAGCTGCTGTAAGTCACACTGCCTGACCCTTGGGCATACTGAAGTGAAATATCACAGGGCTCTCCTGTTGCCAGTTCTCAATAACAACAAAGACTGTGAAGACCCAGTGTCTCCCGTCCGTTATCTGCTATGATGGATTCCAATATGCAAACATTTGCTGGATTAAGCACTTGCCATCACAGCTAGGCTCGCCAAAGTGATTTTTTTTTTTTTTTTCTGTTCCTAGGAAGTTGCACCATTTTATCACCAACTATTCTATAATGTCATGTATCAGTGTTCCAGATCTGATCTTCAGCAATCAACTTAGTTTAAAGGTGGTGATTTGTAACTTCAGCTTGTTTCTTTTCCCAGTAAAATCACTGTTACTTAGCCACTGATTTTCATAAGACTAGAATTTGAAGTGTCCCTTCCTGTAATATATGCACGACATAATTTTCTCTTACAAATTAGCACATTTTATTGCTTTATGTAATGATATTTGGAGAAAATAACCCAAAATAATTGATTTCAATATAAGATAACCCAAGGTTAGTCACCTCCTGTGATTAAAAGAGCCATCAGTAATGTAATACCAAGGCATCTGCAAAGAAGGCAGTGAAAAAACCATCCCCTCTGACTTAGTGAAAATTGCATTCATGATAGTATAAGGTTTGGAGAACAGGTACTTTGGAGAGTAAATACTTGGGTAGCCTGTGATCCAAAATGGGTTTACTTGTCTAACATAGTATTTGCTCCACAGGCCACCACACATTTGCAATTCTCAAATTCTGACGCTGCTGAGGTAAATCACCCCAACAGATTTCTATACTCATCCATCCTGTTGTGTCTCGAAGATGCTCTGAAAGCATGCTTCCTAGTGACACCTCCATAAAAAAAGCTTGGGATGAAATCAAAGAGAGACTTTGTTTTAGGAGAGACTCTGTTTCTTATTTTATGCAACAATTCAGTGTTTTACTACTCAGCCATCCCTTACTGTCCCTCCTCTGCCCAAGCTAAAAAAGTCATTGAATGGCGAGGGCAAGAGACAGACATGCACAGACACAAACACCCATACCAACAACCGTGAGAAACTGATTCTTTAGTTTCATGACCATGAGATTTAATAAGGCTATGGAAAAGAGAGGTTTAAAGCACTCCTGAAATTAACATTTATTTTTACAAAATTCAGCAGTTCCAATCTGAAAGACTGAGAAATAATCCTCCCAGACTGCCCACTTTCCCTGCCATTTCTTAGGACATGAAAGACATAACTTCAAGCCCTTGTTCTAAATTAGACATAAGGTAAATTGAAACTGGATCTCTTTCATTCTAGTGAATATCCTCACTGCTGAACTTTTGTGGAAACAAATCTATTCATTTAAGTGAATAGCTCCAAAGCATGGTAATGGATTAGCATTTCCTTCAAAGTCAACAGCTACACGCCAAAGTAACTGAGGTGCAGGAGACTGCCCATTCGCTGAAATCTCATACTACTTCCAGTTTAGCTACTAGGCTACATCCATTCATTTTACAGGTTTCTACAGATGTCATTCTGAGGCACTTCATTTTACTTAATCCAGGATGCCAATTTCTATGAGAAAATAAAAACATACTCAAGGAAGTATTTGTATAACTATTTTGTACCCTAAGATAAATGCTACAGAAATTGTGTTAAAACACTGACAAGATTTGTAAGGGAGAGGATGTTGCATTCTGAAGTTTTCTGCTTCATCCCTCGAGCAACTAGATACTCACTTTGTTTCTCTGATATTTTGCAAAGGGAATCATTCACCTATCTAAAGCTGGATGTGCGTGAATCCCCCGATCATCAGCAGAGCTCTAGCTGCTCTAGAATGCTGTAGCAAGCTTACACTCTCCAATTTGCAGGATGATTCCTCTCCTCCTAAAACAAGCATCTAAAATAGGTGACATAAATTACACCTTGAAAGTGTCCCCCTCTCTCCTACAACCACAGATGAATGTAATTAATTCAAATGCATGTCTCTACACAGTTGAGGTTTAGTTATAGGAATAGTGTCCCAATCTGCTTAGGCTTATCTGATTGAATGCTAACTCACTAGATGTTTAACTTTCTGCTGAGCTGATTCATTTTGAAACCTAAGTTATCTATATTTTTTTTAAAATATATAAGAAGATTGCGTCATACGGTAGCTTTTGTTTGCTTTCCTGTAATCCTGCAACCATAGAACATGTGAATTTCCCTTTGGCCAGCCTAATCTGAGTTCTTTGGTCAGTCTGTTTATGTATATCTCATATTCTATGGCTCAGGAAGGATGATAGAGCATGACTGGTTTTCAATATTTTTGGAAGAAAACCATTTTATGGCAAAGGTAAAAAAATTACCCTACATGAGCAGACTTAAGGAAAAAAATTTGACCACATCATACAAAACAGTATACCAATCCAAATTCTGAGATTTACCTGAGAAACCAAAGGGGAAATGAACATCAGGCAGGTGGATCTTTCAACTGGAATTAAAAGAAAGGTGGCAAATTGACAACTAAGTAAATATACAGCCACTCTACCAGTAAAAATCATCCCAGAAGCTGCCAAACATCCTGGCACAAAAGATAGGAAATTCTACATAAATCTAAAAAAAGACACTGCATAAAAAAAGGAAAAAGAAATCAGAAGAGTGATATCTTAATGCAGCAAGCTTAGACTGTCTGGCACCGCAGGTTCAAATGTTCTCACCGATTCAGCCACTCCAAATATTCATCACTCAAAGGGAATAAACTGAATGTTGTGAAAGCAATTGTGACTAAATCTTGCAGAATGAGAGCATCATAAATAATAAAAAACTAAAAAAAATTAAATTCTGTTTTCTAATTTTTGCATGAACATTAACAATCCAGTGGCACCTTTATTAACAATAATGGTTTGCTCTTTGCTACTGTCTAGGATTTTTATCATTATACTGGCTCGTGTCCTCATTCCCAGACATGTCTGCTTTTCAAAGGTGTCTTATTTCTATTGAGTGAATTATTCTGGATGAAACTGTGATAGAAAGTAAATATTGTCATTGTTACAAACCCTACCAGTCAGAACAAGATTTTCATATGAAATTATTATAGGAAAGATTATAAAAGTGAGAAAATCATAAATAACTGAAAATGAAAAAGCATGAAAGGAATCATGTGTATGTGGGGAAGAACAAGAGAAAATCACAAGTAATATTATGCATGGAAGTGAATAGATGAGCCTTTTGTCACAGGATGTTCTCATTATCCAAGACCTAGTCACAGTTGCATTCGCAACATTCAATTTATTCTCTTTTATCACAGGATTAATTAGAAAGCCATGGTAAAACAATAAGCTAATACAATAAATTTAACTTTTATTTTCCTGCCAGCCTCAAACAAACTGCAGGTCTACCCTTTCAGCCTTTCTTTCACACATTAGCAGCTATGCTGTTTGGGACAAAACTGTGGAAGACTCATAAAGAATCTGAGCAATTATGAATGAGATTATCCAGAAAAAATAAACCCATGACTCAAAACAGGACATCAAAATGTACCAAGAAAGGGAAGTATGCAGCAATAGGAGTCATTAAAGAAGATAAACATACTGAAACTACTATTCTGATACCCATTTTCAAAAGCACCATGTCACATAGGTCACCATCACACTCCAGATGTCAGCAGAAGAGCTCTGCATGGACTTTAGAAGGAATGTAGAAGGGAAAAGGTTTGTTAGAGCATTCTTCCTCTCCATAATTGTATAGGGATCTAAATTTACCAATTGTTCTTTTGAATATAAAGTAGCCTTATTGCAAGCCACTTCACATATTAGATATGCCTACTATGTCCTGGTAAATTCCACAGTCTAGAATAAAATGTTTTATTAAAATTGTTGTGCTATGACTTGAGGCTTTGTTGAGGCTTTTGGCTGATACATAGTCATACCATTAGGCTACAGAAATGTGTATCCTGTTTTCATTTTCCCTATTCTCAAAATGTTAAGTTTGCTTGTCATATATTTGCTGATTAGACTCAAATAGTAGCAAATCAAATTTTCATCTTCACATCATAAGCAAGTGTCATTTTTTTCTATGGTATGCCAGTCTGCTTCAGAAACACCCCAGCCCTTGCAGAGTGCAGAAATTAATAGGTATAATAAGCCAGAGCTACATTCCAGAGGCGAGTCATTCTTGTCAGCTACTTACTATGTGCCTCACTGATGACTTGCTGGTCTCACTGGTGTGTTGTAGCACAAAGACTTTCTTGGTGTGCATTTAGGACAGCCATGTGACTCGCTTGTGGTTTTGCCAATTGTGCGTAATGTCAGGTCATCCTCAATGAGTGCAAATAAAACCTTTATATCACCTCACACTTGCATGAATTCTCTATCTAACACATAGCATATTGGAGAAGTAATTTCTCAATGCTTAAGTGATTTTTAAAAGAAATTGTCCAGATCCTCTGGATAAACTGAGATCTGTTTTATGAAAGCCAGGGCTAGGAGAGGTGGTAAAATGGTGGTGTTATACACATTCGTGCCTCGCTAGTCTTGGGGCTGGGGGGTGCAACCCTGGCTTGTGCCAGCTGCCAATATTTGTGCCAAAACAAGCCAGGATCAGCTTTTATGCCTGTGGATGGGAAACTGCTGTCAAAGGAACTTTTATACTATTTCTTTTGCATAGTGGGATTCCATAAACGTCAAGAAGTATCTCAGAGCCTGGACAAACATGATGAAATCCTGTCTCCATTGGGATTTTTGCCACGGATATCAGAGAAGGCAGGATTTTTAACTGCTGTGTTTAAGATTGCTTTGCTTCAGAGGATGTTATGTCTGTCCAGAGACTGTGAAGGTCTAGCAGGAATGCCAGGTGGGAAAACCCCACTCTTTTTAGGATGCTGAGGGATCTTTTTTGCTTCAAAGAGCTGTGCCATTCTCAGAGCTTTTATTCATTGCCAGCAGCTAACATTGCTTAGGTAAATGGCAGACACTGGCTGCAGTTCTTTAGAGCAGGCTATTTTGTTTGGTTTATTTAAAATGGAAAGCTGAAACATAAGCTTCCAGCCTTAAGGAGGAGAGTGAAAGTAGTGTTTGGTGCCATCGGATTGTGGGAAATTCTGAATTTTGGATATTTTCTCCTGCATTTAGGACATCAGTCTGAAAGACAGCTTGCTAGCAAGTAAATATTTTTTACTAATTTTTCTTCTGCCTTACAGAACTGTAAAATATTAAACAAATGAGAGAATTCCAAAAAGAATGTTTCAAATCTCAGATATAAGCTCTGCAACATTGGGACATATATTTTGTTCTGCAGCATGAATATTACTGTAAGATGATATAAAACTATGTGCCAAATTTTGCTCTCATTTAACTCAGTATAAATCAGGAATATCTTAAAAATATTGGTGGAGTTCTTAATGTATATCAGTTCAGCCATGAAGAAAAAAATAGCCAGTATACTTTAAAATACGTTTTCATATCATTGTGATAAGGTTAAGAGCACATGAAATATTAAATTCTGCTTTGCCAGATGGTCACTTTGACTTTAATAGGAATATGCTATACAATGTAGGCATAGGCATAGTATTTTAAGTCTTCAGAGAAGAAATTCCACTCATCAGTCATCATAAATATATAGGACATTACCAGCACTAGTGTCATGTCGTAAGAGTCCTTGGTAAAGACTGACATTTAGTCACTCTGATCGGCCATACGTGATGATCTCTCACTTAACTTTTTAAAACAGGCAGCAAGAAAATGACTGAAATTAATTAAAAAGAATTACTACAGCCTATTTCACTTAATTTGCCAACCTGGTGAGAGAAACCTTATATTTGTTTTCTTTAGCAGAGTTATTTATAAAAGGAGAACATGGGTTGAGGAAGAATTATGGTAGTAAAACAATAAAGTATATTCTAGAAGAATGGTCATGATGAACAAGTGAAATGACAATTCATTTCTATGTTGTTATGACATTAAGGTCACCCTTCTATTGATCCATAAAACAACTCATCTCATCTCAAGTCAGTAACATTGAATTGTTTAAATATTGTACTCATGTATCAGAAGCTTCAAGGGGCCATGTCATCCGGAAGCTTGATTTAGTTGATGAAATTACAAGGGGGGGGGGGGGGGAAGTGGAGGTGCACACATCAGTGTCATGTAACAATGTAAGAAAAGAACAGCTTTTCTGAGTTGCAGCAAATGTCTGTCTAGTCCTGTATCTTCAACCACTAGCTGAGGCATGAGACAGGTGTGAGTATGTAGAAACAATTCACTGGCATATCTTTCCAACTTCTCAGGAATTTCCCTAAGCCAGAAGATGACTACTTCATTACAGAATAATGTTACAGAAACATTTTTAGACTTACGTCCAAATTCTCAATCATATTGCTGAAGAATATATTTCAGTTAACTTTGTAATATTTCTTTTCAATTTATTTACACAATTAAAAAAAACGCACCACATTAATTGAAGACCTGGTTAAACAGAGGACACTAGCACATCATGATCTGGTTGAAGGATCTGGGCTTACTAAAACAACAGTATTGAAACATGAATACAGATGGAAATGTTATGGGGGTAGATACAGTGCAGCCCAAATGTCCTAGTGTATTATATGTTCAGTAAATTTGTAAAAGATCACACACTTACCTGAACATTGATTTAGTGTCTGAGCTTTCTCTTTAATTCCACTCCCACTTCTTTCATAGAAGTTCATTTTTATTTCCTTAAATTGATCAATAAAACCCCCACAGTTTTACTTCAGAAGTGGAAAATCATGTAGCATATGATGTTAATAATCATGTTATTGTTATTTTCACAGGGCAGCACCTAAGAATTAGCAAAGGTCAGTGCCCCATGATGCTAGGCATTTTGAAAACACATGCAGAGTCCCTCAGCTTATAGTCTTTACTACTGTAATGAATCCAACTCGAGTGACAGAAAAAAGGCAGAAAATACTCATAAAAACCACAAGAGTTACACCAAAGGTCTTCCTAGTCCATATTCTGTCTCTGACAGGGACCAAAAGTGGAGGTCCAGGAAGAGCACAAGAACAGAGCAAGTATGTATGATGCTTCCCTTTGAGCATTCTTCCAATCTCCAAATCTTACTCCTTCAGTCCCAAATCAGGGACTTCACAGTTTCTATGTTTCTGCATACTCTGATTACTGGACAATGAGAACAAAGATAAATTCAAAGTCCCAAAATTTTCAAATCTCCAAGCTAAATTTAGGTTTACAAACATTTATATTGATTCTCAAAAACATTTCCACATACTTTATCAAAGCTTTTGGAAAATATTGATTAAAAAGTAACACCTCAGTGTTTTCCCAAGAGAATCACACTGCAGAGTCATTGCTGATATAGGAACTCCATATTCAGACCAAATTTCAGGTGTTGATTAATGCAATTACTCAGGCTAAATGACTATTAAATGAGGTATATCTGCACCATGCTAATTTTGCGACTTTGTGAGGCTGCTTAATAATGCTAATGCCTCTGTAGCACTTTTTTTTGCGTAGGAATAGTTTAACAGTTCCTTACTATAAACTGGACACATTATTTTTTGGCAAATTAAATGGTGTTTCACAAAAGATTAAATGTATTTTTGATGTATTCAAGGGTTCCAGGCTTATCTATCCCTATTTTTTTGTTTTGTTCATACAGGTCTTTCTCACATACATCTTTAGGAAATTGAATGTATTTAGATAATATTTTTAACAACTATTTAAAAAGCTAAACAATCTAAGTCACTGAGGTGATTTTGAAAATGTTATTATTCAGAAGAAACAATAATTGCACGTTGAGTGGGATTTTAGACTGAAGTAGCAGGACCTTGATTTAGCACAGAAAATGTATTATATTTTTGACAAATCCACATGAGCACGGCAGCTCAGAAAAGCCACCACTAAATGGCTGCAATGTTCAGCCATATTTTACAGGTTTTGTAGTTTTTATCTGGACATGCTTAAAGAACTTCAGAGGGTTCTTTTGTACTTTAATACAGACTGACAAAGCATAATATCTTTGATTACCAAAGTCAAGCAACATTCATTTCAGATATTCCAGTAAGACCGCAAAATTGCAAGAGGGGAAAAAAAAAAAATTCTGATAGAGTTTGTGAATGCATCAGAGGCTGCACAGGTTTGTGCTGCTTATTAGAAGTACTCTACGGCATAGTAAATTCATTGCCACATGTTTGTCAGTATTCTCTACTGTTCATAAAAGTCACAAGATAATACTGTTCATAACTAGAACGTAGAACAGATGTGGCAAACCAGTCTGGAAATCACTGGTTTCTGATTATAAGCACTTCTGTAACATGTCTCTTTTACTCTTGAATCCTAATAACGATTAGATTGTAAGCCTTGGAATATAGCTCAGCTGAACATTGAGATCAAGTGAAAAGAGCAAGGATGTCAGAAATTAAATTGGACATAACACGTACTGCAAAAGAAAAAACCTATACATAAATAATGCTTCTTTCTTCTAAATACCCATTCTCTTCTATTGCTGCTGGCAACTAGAGTGCTTATTCCCTTGCTCCCTTCAGAAATTCCCACTACTCTCCTCTGTAGGTAAGTAAGGAGTAAGGTAAATGCATTGAAAGTATCTCAGTATTAAGTTCAGCTATCAAAACAGCAATTTCATTCAGAAATGCAGAGGCTATAGACAGATAAAATCTAGAAATTTTATCTTTCGGTTTAAAATATGATTTCTTCCCTTCCAGGATGCAGTTTCAAAACCACTGTTTTTCTGTGTCTGTGCATGTGTGAGTATCTCTAGGTGCATGTGTGCCTGTTCGCAGTTCAATGTACGAGCGTGCATTGAATTGGCAAATGCAAAGAGTGTTCTACGTGAGATAACTCCTCTGAGAAATAGATACAATGCCACATAATTCAGCTCTGTCTCAGCAGATCGCTCCACAAGTCTGCAGAGAGCAGAAGAGCAGTCTCATGAGGCAGCATCAGCAAGGAGCAAGGGCTGTTGTGGTGGCGTTATATTTTAAAGTCAAGGACAAAGCAAGCTGCGCTAGACATGACTTCTGTGAACGGAGTGAGCTACAGGTAATCAGTGCCACCTCCATGGGCTCATTCTCCACACTTTTCCATATTTTTAAACGGATCTTTGCTGGTCTGATTTCCAGCCTTGCGTAGATGAATGCATGAATTTCTTATGAGAACTTGTATAAACTGTGGTTCAAATTTCATTGAAACTGATGTCTGCCAAGAATAAGATTTTAGTGGTGCTAAAGCCTCTGATCAACTACATATTAGAACCATAATTTATATGCATCACAGAAGTATATTATCTCAGAGAAAAACTAGGTTTTCTGCTTTAATCAGTACTAAATCAGTGTCATAAATACAATCAGAATTATTTATTGCTTTTCAGTAAAAAGTTGCTTCTTTGATCTTTTAAATGTTAGCCAAGGTATCTGGGTTTGCTTTGTAAGGTTGAAAGTCACAAAAATTATAAAATATTAAGAACTAACTTTCAAATGTTTTTTGGAAGAGATGAGGTTCCTATACAAGAAATGGAAAGCATTGGGTTGTAGGTTAGTGTCAGAGTGCAGCATCAGAGCAACTTCAAAACTAATCTAAATTTCACAAGTCTATAATTTTGTAATCTGTTGCTTTATTGTCCATCACCCTACTTCTGTGTCTTGGAATTTCTAAGAAGGCAGCTAGTTTATTTGGCATTATTTCTGAAGGCACAAATCAAGATTTAGTTCAAACTTGTCAAAGCAGAAGATTTTAAGACAACTATTTTTCCCATGCAGACATTCAGAATCATGAAAAATAAATTCTAACTTTTCATTAATGACAGTTATGAAAAATACACTGTTTTTTCTATCACAGTTTGTTTGGCTGTCCAAATTTGTCCAATTACACTCAATACATATGCATGTGTATTTCCTAAATAGCTTTAGAACCCACAGTCTGATTTCAACTGAAATTTAAAAAAAAGGACATTGATCTGAAATATTATTATGTTTCCATACGTTCTGCAGAAATAGATGGTCAAACTGAGAATTGAGACCGTATAAGTTTCTGGCTGAGGAAAAGGCTGCAGAAAGAGTTCACATTGTTTTATGATACCTGAGAATCTGCACGCCAGCACTTAAAAATACTCAGTTGTACGAAAAGCCTCGGGATTTTTGTACCTTAACCATCAAGGCCAACCAACCGCAAGGCACCAATCCATAGGAAATGGGACTTCATTCATGCTGCAGCTCTACATGCCGCTTGTTAGTTATATTACTTTTTCATTAGTCAGACATGGATTTATAGCCAGGGTGGCGCGTGCGCGCGCGTGTGTGTGTGTGTAAGAAATCCTAGCCTCCCTTATTAACATAATAAAGTGCTGTGCATTTGTCTGGGATTTCTGATATCTGAGCTCCAGCCAAAGTGCCTGATGTCTTGAAGTTGTGGCCAGTACCTGCACAATTCAGTCTCAGGGTCCATCTGCATAAAGTCTCATGCTATGGGTTTACCGTAGAAGTTTTGTGCAATTACTTTGTACAGCAGCATACCTGTCTTTATCTACCAGTTAAGATCAGTGGGGGTGGAATTAGTTTAAGTGAAAATTCAAGTAATGAAAACAATCCCTCATTTCTAATATTCCATATATAGATTAAGCAGATAAGAAAGAACGTCATTCTCCACCAGTTTAGTGACTCTTTGGAATGGATGCCAAAAAGGGCTGTTTGAAAGTATGTTCATTGGGAGAAGATTTCATAAACAGAGGATGGTGGAGAACTCATGTGCAACTACTGTGTTCTACATAGTGTTGTGATTTAGGTAGTAGAAATTAATTTATACTACATAGTGAATAGGGGATTACAAAGCAAGCTGATAGCTGCAGAAAGGCAAATTTTCTAGTCGTCTTATAAAACATTTCCATCTTGTGTCATTTGTACAACTGATTCTGAGGCACTGAAACAAGCATATTATATACCATGTTACGACCACTTTGACCCTTATGGTTAGCTGCAGCTGCTCCTGCAACTCCAGATACAGTCTGGTCTTTCCCTTTTGGAAACCAAGGGCAGAACTTCCAAACTAGTTTTAAAAAGCAATACATTTGTCTCCTTAAAGGGTTAATGCTCAGAAAAATTCTCCCTAATAGTGAACTACACTGACAGTGAGCTCTCAGCTGGTCATATTAGGCTGTGTGAAGGATGGCACTAAAGTAGCTGGAATTTCATTGAACTGGCATGGGTGTCTCTGCCCAATATTTCCCTGCCCTTCTCAGGCTAGCACAACCAAAGTGATCTCAGACCTGCCTGTACGTGCCAGTGCAGGCATGCCTTCCTTCACATATTTGTAATGTGATTTTAGGTGAGTTATAATCAGTATAAAATGGGTGGGGCTGGAAAAAGGTTAGAACTTGTCTGGATTTTTTTGTGAAACATCAAGAAATTCTGATTCTTCAAAACACAACCTTTTCGTGGAAGCACGCTGATTTTGAAATGGAAAATTCCCAAAAGGATAGTTCAGATTGAGAGCCAAGCGTATGGCCAAAAGCAAAGACCTAAAAACCTAGATAATCATGAAACCAATTAATGGCAGTTTCCATCTGGGATTTAGGCAGCCAACATCAGAAGTCTTTGGGTTTTAATCAGATATAGCAGAAATACAACATCCGGACTCCCATATTCCAAATGACAGTCTGATCTCCAGCTGACATGAGGAAAGCAGTAAATGTAGTAATTAGGGTCTTTTGCAACACTTTAGTAGGCCACCAAAATATTGCGTGTAAAAGTCCTGCTTAGGGTAAGTAGGGTTTCGCAAGTTGATTTGCCACTATCTGAATTCACACGTTAACTTTGCTACACAAAGACGCATAAGGCTTTAGCAGTTTTTGGTCAGAATTTTAACCCGGATTTGATCACCTTTCTCTACAGGAGGATTCTTTCTGTTGAGAACTGACATTTTTTCACATATATAGTTACATGATATTGTCATAATTTATACTCTTTTAATTTCTGCTGTAGTTACTCTTCCACAAAACCCCATTCTTTTATAAAGTATGCTCTTTTAAAAAGTGATTTTGTAAACGTCCAGTGAAACTGCATGCGATCTTAAAAAAAGATCTATTATATTAACTATTGTTTTAACAGTAATTTTGCTATCGGAACACGCTGAAAATAGATCCCCTTATTTTCTTTACAGCGACAGATAATCTGTTAGTAACTTACAGAGGTCAATTCAAAATTTTCTGATAAAATATTTTATTATGTGTATGTGAATAGTGTGCTGCTAATCATTTTCAGATCATTTAAAGTAAATTGGAAAAAACTAATAAGGCCTTTCCCTAAAGCCCTGAAGCCAAAAGAACTTTGGCCAATCGAATTAACTACTGTGAATATTGGTTCTACTACTTCAACTTCAGCTGAACCCTTTGCAAACCCTTTGCCCAGTGGCTAATGGCAGGAAAAAAGGGCCAGATACAATATATCACAGGCCCCTCGCAAGAAATAAACCAACCGAGCTGAAGTCCACCCTAAAATGTGGGAAATCTAAATGCAACTTCTTTATAGGGTTTTCACATGCAAAATGAGTACATGAGTATAGTAATGTTTAAGAATTTTTTCAGAATATGAATAAAATACACATACACACATATATAGGCAACTGAATAGTAAAAGACATGCTAAGCCCTTCTGAGAATTCTGGCAGCAGAACTCTAGTCCAAGACATCGATGAGAATATCCCATAGGTATGTGTTTAACGATGATATCAATTCATTTATCCACTAATGTCCACCTGTAAATTGGACCAGCACACAACAGAACTTGTAATGTCTCTTTTCAGATCTGCTTCTACTCCCCAAAGAGATTCTTGCTAAATCCCAGCTAGAGGCTTCACTCTCTTGCTACTGAATTGACTTTATTCCAAAGATAGGTAAGGAGGCAAGACCCCCAAAAGAACATATGGCTCTTTTTAATGGCTTCCAGCTGTATATAGCTCCCTGTGTTATCATGTCATGCTTGTTCGGTGTTTTCAAATGACCCCTGAGCTGGAGAGCACAAAGGAACCTGGGGGAGTTGAACAGAACCCCAGGTTGACACAATACCAACGTGTAATCTGTCCTTTCCCTTTACTCGCTGGCAAGAGGAGACACACTCCCACCATCCAAGTCAGGCTGAAACTACTCATGGGGCTTCTAAGTGTTCTTTAAGGAACTGCGAGTAGGCAGCCTATGCAAATGAAACATCTTACTACAATTTTCCCTCTCCACTAACACAGGGAGTGATTTATGTTCTGGAATTTTTGAAAGAACAGCTTACGTGAATATGTGCAAAAGGAGTAAGCAATTTTACACTGGCTTACTACAGTTTGACCAACAATTTCCATTTGTGAGCCTGACCTTAACACATTTAAAATTAAAATCAGATAATCATCATTATGCTTAACCAATCATTATGTCTAACCAGACACGTGTGCATCAAAGCAAAACAGGACAGAGGGTAATTGACGCTGTGAATGTACCCCTTAGAGAACAGAAATTAAAATGTGGACTGTTCACTACCTGTGACTATCAATAAAACTATAGAAATGCTATTGAGTAACATTCTCTTCCCACATTTTTGTCTCTGAAAGTACTGCACTCAATTCATCCAAGAAAATCCATGTTCACTGTCTTTTGTTTTTGTTTTGTTGTTGTTCCTCAGAAAAGAAACGGGAACAGTGTTACTTCTGTCTATCTTCTGCCAAAGTACGATTACTCCTAGTGGTATTTTTTCCGGTGTATTCTGAAGTTACTTTATTGACAGGGCTCCTTTCAGCGGAAATCATCCCACTGCTTGAATAGGCCTCCATTTCACAGTATCTTTATACATTTCAGTTGAATCTTAAAATTCTTACTTATTTTATTCCCTTTAGCATCACTATAAATATGCTGCACAAGCTCTGTCCCTTTTTCATGATTACATCTCTCATTTGCAGATTACCATGTTCTTTACAAGTACTGTTCAAGAAAGCTATGTTTGTTTGTTATTACATTTTTGCTTCTTTCCTAAGTCACCTCCTAAATTTCCTATATGGGTTTTCATGTGTTTGCATGTAAATAACATAATGCAGTATAATTATATATATTGCGCGTGTGAGAGAGAGAGAGACAGAGAGAGAAAATGTGCATGAGAGATCTGTTCTTTCAGTTCTATGCTGATGTTTTTTTCTAGGCAGAATTGCCCAGAAATAAGCACATTTCCAGTGCTGGAAAATTCCTAAATTTAGTTCAAGAAATAGAACATTATTAGGAGACTGTTTTCCAAAATAAGTGGCAGAGAGTAAGCTTAACCAACAATAACGATATTTTAATAGTAAGTATACACAGATCATTAAGGTTCAGAATCAAAAGTCCAAGGCATTAAATTAATTCTTGGTCAGGCTTTGTCAGGTGAATCTGGCCTGACACCTTCACTCTCCACAGATGGACTGTCCTCCAACCCCGCCACTCTCCAAGCTCAAGCATTAGCTGCTCACATCTTAACCTCACAGCCTCCTCTAAGAGGCTGTTCTTACACAGCCCTTCCTGATACTTCCAGTTTGATACCTTCTTCCCATGTGCAGTCTTTAGCAGCTAAATAGATAAGCCTGTCCACAAGGCAAGATTTGATGTATTCATGCTTTAGCTGCTAAATATACATGCCTGCTGCAAATGTCAACTTTGGAGTAGTGGAAGAGCACAGAGTATATAGGAAAGGGAAGTAACTAATTAAGGGTGGTGTAAGGCACCTGCACAACAGCAGTCTGAAACTAGGCTCCAACTCCTGCAGCAACCCAGGACTGTAGCATATTCCAGCTCCCCCTGCCCCCCCACTTCCTCAGCTATCCAGTCCATTTTCAAGATGTCTTAGATGGTAGTTTATTACAATGGCTAGTCACTGCTTCAAATGCTTCAATGTTATTTCATCTTTGTTTTGTGGCAGTTTCTCATCACCATTTTTCCATTGTGTCTTTCTAAATTAGTGTCCTTTGTTACCCTTTTTTCCTCTTTAGAGATACATAATAAGCTATACTGCCTTAATTTTGTTTTTTGCTCAAAAGATCAACAGAGAAAACAAAGAGGGGGGAGATGGCCAGAAGTTCACATCAGGTTGAAACCATTCAGAAGACACACGAGGGGATCACAGCCCACCTACTCAGCAGTGCATCGTGTGCCCGTTGTGATTTCTGTCTTTAGAGGGCCTCTAGCAGCATGCAGTGAAGCACCTCAAAAAGAAAGAGATCGCTTTTATATAAATAGCTGAAGAGGGCCTTATTCCTTCAGCATGTACTGCTCGGAGTTTTCTCTGGCTGTCTGCATGATTAAGTGATGGCTCTTGGAATCATAATATTCCTGAATATGTGCGGCAGCATATTGAGTTGGGATGTGCGTTTTGTTGAACTGTAATGCTGGTCGTGGTGCTGCCTCTGACAAGCACCGAGACCTCTGGGCTGACACCAAGAGCACAAGGGAGGAGGAAAGACAGTTGGAGAAAACCTCCGCAGTAGCAACCATGCCCTTGGATGCCATGTGAGACAGGTGCCTATGCACCATCTACCTCGCTGGCAGGGATCTTGTAAAGGACAAAGGAGATACAGCCCTTGTACTGTACAGGCTTTTCCTACGCCTTTCTTGTGGGAAGGGGTAGGGAAAAGCTACACTTCTGAACCCTATCATCAACTCTTAGGTACACAGGAATATAAAACATCAAACCAAACAATTATGCTTTGATAATATTATGGCCTTTCATTGAGCTGCAGAACTAGTCCCTCAAACAGTTCTGTGACTTTAACATACAAATATGAAAAAATAATAATTTTCTTTTTTCCTTTTATAATTTGACTGCTGAGAATAGACAGGTTAGGAACAAGTTCCTCACATCACCTCTGCATTATTTTGGGCATTTATGACTTCTTTCTTGTCCAATACTCTATTTAGAGATCCCAGACCATCCTCTTGGGAGGAGTCTTATTGACACAATGCTCTGCTTCTATTTTGAAAAACAAAGTACAATTAGAACTGACACAGCATGCTCATGGCTCAGACTTTCTCACTTAGCAATCCTTCCTCCTGATGTGCATTTCAAATTCTGGTCCTCTTGCTGAGGAAAGGATCTAGGATTTACAATTAATATATAGGGTTGTGAGACAGAATAAATAGTCCCCCTTTCTCCTCAGAAGAAGAATTTTCTCTTGTACAGTAACAAATGCAACCATAAAAATCCATATCAAAAGGAAATTGCCTTTATTCATCATTTACTCAAATCCCTTTGAAGAGCTAGTTTTCTTATTAGATTGTTTTTCTGGAGGAAAATATACTATTTCATGTTCCTAGTTAGATCTTTTCTTGCAGAGATGATGCAAAATATGGCAGAAGACTTTACTTCCTACATCCTTATTTCTTCACAAAAAATCTTTTTTACTTTACACACAGAAGTTTCATAATAGACATTTTCTTAACATTTAGAAACTTCAAAGGATCACTATTTTTATTCCTACTTTAACATATATTTTACTTTTTTTCTCTAATACTTATTAATGTGTGGAATACAAGTGCTGCAAAAAGAGAACTGTTTATTCTTTCAGAGCGGCACAAGCTGCTTTTCTCATTCTTACTGTGAACTGCTTTGAACATCATTTCCATTGAGTGTGCCAACTTTTCATATTTTGTGAGCCAAGGCCTCCTAATTTCATAGCCAGCTTGCATCACCATGCAAGTACAATTTCTATTTTATACCTTAAGGATTACAGTGAAGAAATTTGACTCGGTTACCTTAGGGCTAAAATGACTGAAGTTTTGATCAATGATCACTGTCAGATTTAGCACACATTTTCTTTAATCCTGCTTAGCGTACCGGAGCCATTAGGATTGTTTTTGCTGTAGTTAATTTGGGGGTTTGGACTGGAAACAATCCTTGATTTAATCATAAAAGTTTGTTATGTCAACCACATTTTTGGATCAGTTAAAGTTCATTAAATATGCTGTGTGTTCAGCCATGTTTTGAGTCTTAGGTGACGCTTCCTAACATTCATAGAGCAATTATTTATCATTGTCAATTTTCTGTCAAGGTCCTCGAACAACATACCTTTGAATATATGAAATGCAAGGCATGTCTTTTAAATAAAAATAAGCTAAATGGCAATACTGCAGGAAATAACAACATGTGGAAATAAATGCAGTGGAAAATAGACAAATAATTTCTACCTGATTCTGCATTCCCAATTTATCACCTCCCTCACAGCATTCCCCAAGCTTTCAAACACATGACAATATATACAAGGAGAAATCTAACATGTGATCAGTCCTTGGGGTTAATGAAGCAGAAGATAACCAGAATATCATACTTTGAGCTTACTCTGTGCTAGCACCTTTTTCAACAGAGCTCTTTCATCCTGACCTATAGATCATCCTGATATATTGGAAATCACCATTTTTACCAACTTTTTACAAACCATTAAGTGGTTTAGTAATGCAAAGTAAAACCTTTTGAGGACCTGAGTAAGATTACCAAACTAATTCTTGCAATGGGGATTTTATTTGACTTAAAATGGGAGACCAGTTCACACCACTGAGATCTAATTTCATCAGATTTAACACCCATATTCATCAGGTCGTGGGATTTAGTTACTTATTAATCAAGAATCCTGACATGGTGCTGATTATTTTTTAGTATTTCTTAACTTATTGAGGTTTTAGCTATGTTTACAAGGACTACACTGTTACTCACTCTAAAATATCTTTGCTTCCTTAAAGGGACAATGCCCCTTTGTTAATTACTGTACATAATTATTTCTAGGCATAGTTTAGCTTTATTAAGGGAGCCCATGCAAAATCTCCGTACTGCAAGACTGCACAGGTTGGCAGTTGATTGAGCTGGCAGACACTCAAGGCAAGTATATATCTCGTGGTTAGAGTGTGCGTACCAGCTTTAGTTCTGCCATAGTAGAAGAGAGTGTTGAAGAAAGGCTTAAAATAAAAATAATAATAAAAAAAAAAAGGACGGTAGGGAGGAGGAAAGGCAGCTATAAAATGGGTATGTTGTTTCAATGACCCACGAAACTAGCATGAAAGAGCAACACATTCTTCTAAAAGAGACATACTCACTTAGGATGCTTAAGTTGCCTGGGACATGACCCCGGGTTCGGGGATAGCTATCTTCTCTCCAGTGATTTCTACCACCTCACACCCCCTAAAAACAGTTCAGGTCCTGTATTTTCATTAAGTTGCTTCAGCTTTATCAGACACATTGACTTCTTCCACATACTGTCATTTCAGTATGACCTTACTAAAACAATGCCATCACATAAGCTACAGTACAAATGTGTGTGCAATTCACTAGTTTCGAACATCACTGAGGATGTTGATTTTATATGAATATTGTTACTTAAGTGGGCATCAATTTGTAGACTGCTGTGATATTTGGATGCCTCAAACCATTATTTTTAAATTTCTTAGCAGATAATACATGTGAAGAACTTTAATTTTCAAAAACCCAGTATGTGCTTTCTTGCATCTTTGAAAACATATTCTGTGTCCTTTTAGTTGCACACAATTCTGTATTATACTTTCTTTTTTTCTTCTCTTGTCTTTTCAGCTGTATTTAGAAGTATTTAGACTACAATGCTACAGAACTTGCATAAATAACAAACTTGGAGCCAGACATTCACATTATTGTCTGAGATTTACAGAATCTGAAAACTTTTTCCCACGTCTACTTTTATAAGCATGTACGTAGTTCCTTAATATCAATCCTTAGGCTATACAAGCATGTACATGTAGTTAATATTATTTTTACTCCATAATTTTTGTCTGTCTGCTAATCTGGAAAGAGTAGAGATCATTTAAATCCTTACCTGATTAACGATCCTGATTAAAGAATAGCAGAACCTTCAGTATTCTAGAGTTGGAAAAGCTTCATTACCCAAAACCCCCTATATCCCACATTCATTGGTCATCTACTTTCTGGGAACTGAATCTTTTTATCCTATTTCATCATAAGAACACGTGAGGGATACAAGACAGTTACACTACATTTCTATTCTTCCTTAAACAGACTAGCATATGCTTTATTATTAAAATACAGTTGGACACCATAGCAAATTCTGTTTGCTTTAAGTATGACGTTTAAGAAAGGTTTAGGAGATTATGCAGTTCAAGATAGCTTTCACACAGAGGAAAATTCTAAAATGTTATCACTGCCAGGAAGAACTTTGTTCATTTTGCTTCGTGCATAACTTTCTTCTGCTGTTTTACTTATAACCACATCATTTAAACAGCCTCCCACAGAACCTTTTTCTCATACTTAACCTGCAGCCATGGTGACACTGTTGCACTCCCATTACAAAGAGGACAGACAAGTTCAATCTCAATGTAGCAGAAATTTCTACAAAAATATTACACAACACACAAAATCTCTGGTCCAGAAATTGCTTCCAAGTTGAAGACAGAAAAGAAAAAATGCATGCTGAAAATAAATCATCTTTTACCCAATTATTTGATTAAACTGAAATAACATTAAAAATACTCTTCAACATTAGTGGGAGTGAGAAGTTAATATTACAGCAAGGAGTCTTCCAAATTCTATTTAATTGCATGTTTAGGCAAATAGATTCTAATAGCCTTTTTAACTGTTAGTTGCAATAAAAGTAATCTTGTAACAGCAGAATTAGTTTATTGCCTGTGGGCTGATTTATAAGTGTATGTACACATGAACAAGTGTGTATTTGTTTATAAATTATAAACTCATGTTTATGTCCTCTCAGGACAGAGATATTAGTTTCTAATATTGATTGACTAATTTTCTCCTAGCTTAAGTACTCTATGAGACTATCGCACAAACAAGGACCTTCCAAGAGCAGGTGAGAACGAAGACATAATGTATTTTTCCCAGGACTATACTTCATGTGAACTCACTAATGGCTGGTTTATAGGATATATCAGCTCATTTGGTAAATAAGATATTCCATAGGTGTGAATGGAAGTAGTGCTGGAACTTCTGCACCTTTTATCTACCTCTGTACAGATTACTTCAAACTGTTGGTTCTGATCTATAGTCTTTTAAATGGACAACGCCTGTGTACTTGAAATGTATCTTAGCAAAGACACACAGGTTGTGGAATTATAGTAACAAAAAAGAGGGGAACTCCACATTTGGACCCAGCTCCTGCACACAGATAGTCTAGTGTTTTTCCTCAGTCTGCAAATAATAAAGCCTAAAGGTTATTTCCCTAAGTTTTTTGTAGAAGAAGGGCACAAAAACAGCCAGTAAACAAAATAGGCAGAAATTTGCTGGTTTGGTTCAAGTCTTGATTGGCTACTTTCTGACTAGTGAGTGAGAGAGAAGAGCTGCCCCACTGCATCACAACAGTTCCTACAGTACATCACGCACATGCCCAGACTAAACCACCACAAATATGCACCAAATACAACTTATACCCCTGCACCTCTAGTCAGTTATTTTTGTGGTATTCAAATCCTTCAAACGACAATGGAGAAATAAGGATTTATTTTCAATTTCTACAGTCTTCCTTATCATACACCTACAAGAACTGACTGATTCTTCACAATTTCCTGACTCACTCGTGTTCTTCCTCCAAAAAGCCCTCACTTTATAAATCACAATCTCTCCGAAGCCACTCCTTAGCAACATTGGCCTATATACAGAGGCACTTTACCTGAGATTGTTATAGACAGTAAATTCTATCACATCTGATTGTCTTTTCTTCACCTGTTGTCCCTTCCTCATTTCACTTCTGTGAAAAATGACAGCAACAGAGAACACAAGATGGAAGAATGAAAGTCCAGGAAGGAAATGAAACTAGTGCCAAAAGAAGAGTGGGTTTCGTATATTTTTAAAAATCCCTTTATAGTTTTTCTTTTTCTAAAAATACTTTGGGATCACAACTGCATACTTCATCCCTCAGATATTCAGTCCCTGAACAAAACAACAAAAATTCATTAAAACAAATACTCCAATAGAGTACTGATTGCCTACAGCCATAGGTTAATGAGTATCTTTCTAACTGGTGAGTCCTGCATGTAAATGAGGAATGTGGATCTCAAAAGGTTACAATTCTGGTTCAGCTGAACACTGAGCATTACCAGTACATTGTGAGATACTATAATAGACAAAAAATTCTTTTCCTTTTCAAAGAGCACAATTCTAAATAAGAAATACAGTTTTGCTAATAAAATAGCAAATAGATCATGACTACAAAATTAATCCTCTTTAAGAAAACAATATTAGCCAGCTGAATTGCTGTGGGTTGAAGCTCCATCTTTAACACAGGCATACAATTTTCATTTTCAGCAGCAGTTGCTAGGATCCACTTCTGTTTCCTAGCAACACAATTTTAACCTACTTTCCCAGTACATCTCTTACAATGAACAAAAAGTCTTTTCAGAAGCAAATCTTTAGCTCTTCTATCAACACAAGTATATGCATGTAATAGTAAATCAAATATATTTCTGGGACAGTTATTGAAAATTCATTATTTTTCCTGAAATAAAGCACAATGAATGTAAAAATGATAATGAAGTATATTTGAAGAACTGCAGATTTCAAATGCCTAGTGTTGTAATTCTGGAATTACTATAATCTCTGGGAAAAAAAAATAAAATTTTTCCTAATGGAAAAATATATTGTTTCAGGGGGGAGTTTACTGGAGAATTTGAGAAAAGGACCTAATGAAAGCATGACTTCTTAAAATAGAGAGTACTCCTTTTTTGATTGCATTGGGATCCTTGGAGTGCAATATACTGGATATTAAAGAATTTAACACCTGGGCATATTTTGAAGTCTTATCAAGAAACAACTACTGAATAAAGATCCCTCTTTAAAATTTTGTAGCAAATGACATGTGTAAAGGGAACAAACCATAATCCCCATTTCCAGTACAATTCTCATAACCACTGGTTAGATATCATCCTGGTAAAATTAAAATTATCTGGGATTTTTTCACAAGCAGAGTGCTTCTGCACTGTAGCTAATTAAGCAAGAATTAAAAACCACTAGAAGTACAATGTTATTTGCATGTCCATGGTTTTTCATTTTCACTTCTCATCAAACATACTAAATGATCCAATATCGTAACGAAATCATATCTCACAGCACAATAGGAGCATCGCAGAGTTCTTTTGATATCAGTCTGCAATGGGAAAACCATAGCATCTTCCTTCTGAGAGTTTATAAACAAACCTTGGATGCCCCATGTAATTTAGAGAAATCAATCTATGCAATGTCATGATGTTTCTTTTCCAGCAGGCATTCCCATAACCTGTCAGCAAGACATACACTTTCAATTCAGAATAACTCAGCAGGCTTAATCAATATGGGATTCAAAAGAAACACTAGATCGCTTTAAACATATATCAATGCATATCTTGTCAAGCTAATACTCAGATACCAGGGAAGGCATAGGGAAGACTAGAGACATTAGCCAGATGGGTGACACGGGAAAGCAATGCTGACATGTCCAAATTCTAAAGCATTTTTCCTACTTCTAAACATAAAAATCCATGTGTAGATTAATAAATATGCATGATCTCAGTCCTGTTCTTATTTATCAGTTCTTAGTATAATTATGAATATTGAGGTCTCATAATTTTGGAAGACATTACTCAAAATTGATATGTTATTTGCTATTAATTTTTTTTGTTTCTTTTTATTTAAACAATAAAAGGAGAAGTAATACCATGTGATATGTGACATCATATGCAATAAGGAAAGTGTACAGCTCATCAGCAACATAGAAACTGAATTTTTTCAGAAACTATTGATTGAAATCTTTGTAAAGTTCTAACAGTGCTCTGATAGATTGATAATTCAATTGCAATTAATGATAAATGATCAGCTCTAATATTTATAGAAAACTCTCCTAATTTATGAAAAAAACTGTTTCAATTGGAAAAAAATAGTTACTTTACTATAGTAACTCTTCTAAAGATATCCATAAGTTCACGATCATGACGGTGCACCTATGTTGAATAAGAAGGTAGTACATGTTTGCAAATGATATATTATTACTGATAAATGGAATAACTCATGATCTGTAACAGAGATATCTGACAATTTACTTGTTCGGTAGGCACCATGTAGTATTTAATACATTAAGATATCTTTCCTGGATATAAACTCTTATTCCTGAGATACTACCGAGATGAGATGTAGCGTCGTGGTATACAACTATAGCATATACAATATACTATTATACAACAGATACAATTGTACTATACTAATCGTATTATACTAACATACAATCTATCCAATTCCTACTGAAGTATTATCCCAAAAGCCAACATTGGTATTTCAACATAGTTACTTTCAGATGTACCACTCATTAAGCAATGGTACTTCAGCAGAGGTTTAAAGCATATGCAATCGCCACAGTAGAAGGAACTGTGGTACATGCAATTCAGTGAAGTTCTTTTAGGCAAAGATATATCAATATTATGGTCATTTTATAAAGGTTAATACAGTAAATAATTCTGAGAAATTCTACAAATACCTATCCCACAAGGAAGTATTAAATACCAGTGTAACTGCATACATTAAAAAAATGAGTATGAAGTTCGAGAAGTGTTTAGTGTAGCTCTCAGACTTTATTAGGTTAATTGGTCATATTTTGTAAATCACCACAAACCCACAGGGAGGAATATGAGAAGCCACTGCCTTTTCAATATTGATTTTTCTGTTATGAAACACAGAAAAACCAACAAACAGCAAGGAGACAGACAGGAATATCAAAATATGGGAAACTTCAAAAGAACAGAGGTGCCTAATTGCCTTCCAAAGCAAACACCTGAAGATTAAATGAAATGGTTTTGTAATACATGCCAAGTCTTGTCACAGAATCCAACATCTTTCATCCTTAATGCTGTCCACAGGAAAAGACTAAAATATCTGAGACTTGCATTAAGAACAAAACCACAACATTGCTTTCACAGTTGTGTTACTGAGCACCTGAGGAAACATGAAAAGAGGTTGACATTCAAAAACCACTCAGAGACAGAAAAGCATGGGTAAAGGTCTTGCTCAAAAGAGATCTGAGGGAGTTGATTTTTCCTTATGTTAAAGATAAGAATATTTATAATTCTTTTGTTGAAGAAAAGGGGATGTGGCTTGCAAGGGGAGAAAAACAATGGGCAGTCTCAGAAACCGCACTATTCAGAGACTTATGCATGAGTTAAAAATGTATTGAGGAAACTCTGAATAACTGTCAATACATAACATTTGAAATAAAAAATTTGAGATCAGAAAGTCAATCAATCACACACAATTTTCTTCCTACCATGATTATGACATCTTTTTCATTATGGCATAACAATCATCTTATGTCCAGTGATTTCCATACAACACAACAGACTTGAAATCAAGTCTCAGGATATGCAGTAAGAGTCCTGTAAGCATCTTCTGATACAAAATTTGGTCCACAAAGTTTCAAATGTCAAGACCACCATCTGGAATAAGTTGTTGAGACGAGGGGTTGATTTATAAAAAGAAGTCATATCATACCATTTTGTGCAATAGAATCTTAGCACACTGAATTATCTCATCACCACAAATGCTAAGGAAGTCCGATACATACACATATAGTATCTCTGCAGTGTTACAAACCCCTTGTTATTTAATATTAATAGCTGAATGTTTGAATGGTTTTGTCCAAAGCTTCCTACTTGAGTATATTCATTGTTTGTAGACTTTAATTAATATTATAATAATTCCATACACTTACAACTGGCATGCAGGGATCATAAGATTTTGCTAATATGCTCCTTTCTCTTGTACTCATTTAAGACCTATATAACTAATTTAGCCTTAACATATTTATTCTTAGGTTACTGCAGTATAAATTTGAAAACTGTCACATCCTAGATCTTTCCTGGAGCTTAGAATGATGCCTTTATTTTATTCTCATGTCCAGTCACAGTTCGTTCTTATATGAAGTATCTTTACTGATATACATATTCCTTCTTAAGTCAGTGGGTCACTGGTAATGACTAGAAATGATAGACTAGAAATGATAGTTTCATTTCATATATGACTATCATATGATGTCACACTCATTTCATATTTCTAGGAAAAACCAGGAAATTCACTGAGCAAAAGACAGTGATGCTGAAAGTGCAGGAGTAACAATTCTATAGTGGGATTTAACGAGATCATTTTTGATACTCTGAGATCATTATTGCTATGGTAACACTTGCAACATTTTATTGCTGCAAAATCTTTCAGTGAAGAAGTGAGATTGTACAAATACAATTTAAGGAAAATACATGCATGCACACCCACACAATTGAAAAATAAATGCAGCCTGAACAAAGAGTCTTTGGGCTTTAATTAAATAGAGCACTTTGAGATATATCCTCATAAACACATGCAATTTCAAACATGCTAGGAAGAAATTCACTGTCATTTAGCGTTGATTGTGCTTAAACTAGGCATAAAGAAAAAGCATGTAAAAACTGTTTAGAAGTGTAAATTCTATTGATGAAAAATACATAGCTATTTTTCGTGTTACTAGGTTCAGGGCTTGCAACAACATGACTCGGTTTAGTAGGAAGGCAATTAGACTGCTGCTATTTCCAGATGGCAGAGTAGACTCTGTGGGCTGTTTATCCACCATCAGGTTTAGAAGGAGCGTGACACTGCTGTCAAGGTACGACTGCACTGTGGTTGGGGGCATAACCTTAGCAGGAACAGGCTGACCTATTTCAGCCTCACTGTAGGATGGTCAACAGAAAGAATGAAGAGAAAAGTGTGGGAACAAGCATTCTGGTTTCTAGCCCACACCAAAATTTGTGCCGATGCTAGTATTACCTACTGCTGCTGGTTTGATTAAAGATGTAATTAAAGCTCCCCACTGCAACGCAGACTTGCCTGAGCTACTCTGGAAGCAAAATTAGTTTCCACTTGGCCTACGAATTAGGGAAATGATCAGAAGGTGATGTACCCTCTGAAAACCTCTGCAACCTGATTTAGTTGAAGGTGTTCCTGCTCATTGCATGGGGGGTTGGGCTAGATGGCCTTTAAAGGTCCCTTCCAACCCACACTATTCTATGATTCTGTGATTCGATGAAATACTTGAAAAACAGTGTCTGTTATGTTTCCTATTTTTCAGTGTGGTTAAGACTACTAAAAATCCCACCAAATACAAAGGAAGTCCCAGCTCATGGAGTACTGTGATTTCTTGATCACCTCGTGTTTCTGTTAACTGATAATAGCCATGATGGCAACAGTTTCATAATTGTGCAAATAAACTAAAATTATCGTTTAGAAAACAAAATTTTAAAAGACAGTTGGGTTTTTTTCTATATGCATTATTTTGTGTGTTCTGGAAAATAATTTTGATTAGCAATAATGCCTATTTCCCCTTAATTCCCAGAATTACCATATCACACATAGATTTAGTTCTTAGTCTTACAAATACTCATGCTTTGCACTCAAGCAACCACAAAGTTACAGTTTATTTTTGCACAGCTTTTGCCAAACTGAACCTAAAGGCTGTAAACTCGCAGCTGCTCCTAACTTTTATTTTAACAGAGAAAAATTCCTAGCACAGTGGAGCTCCAGCATTCTAGGGACTTCTGGTTAATAATAAAGTAAAAATATTAATAATATCAATGCAGAATAAAAATGTTAAAATATTTGGATGAAAAGGCCAAAACTTACAATTAAGCTTTAAAAATTGCTTAAGTGTACTTCCAGTTCCTTATCAAAGTTTGTGGATACACTTTAGCAGCTCCTCATTTCTCATACTAGAGCCCCAAAGTCATACATTTATCTTGCACACTGATTTTTAAAAATGGGGGTTTTTTTAGTTTTATTTAAGGCAGGGTAACTGATTATGAAATATAATTTTTTTTCCCAGTGGGAGACATCTGTATTTTCCAGAAGCTGAAATATTCTATTTGCCTGGTGATTTATGAAATTCTACTAATCTACTGAAGGTTTCTGCACTGATTTTTTTTTTTTTTTTCCCCTCACAGTTACAGCTAAAGTTATAGATTTTAAATAAATAACAGAAACGTCCTCTGAGCTGAAACATCTCTTCAGTTTCTTCCAGTTAGCAATTGGGAGAAAGTATAGTGTACATTTTTCAAATTTATCTAGTTATATGTCCTAAAAAGGAACTATTAAACAATAAATCTAGCTTATTCACTCAATACATATCTCTTGGCCTTAAAAGGCCATATACATTATGTATTAGCCATAACAGTCTCCTTGTTAAAGTGTAAATGTATGTGATGTATTGCACAAATACCTCTCAATAGAATACACCTATCATGTGTTTGGTATTGAGACATGGATTATTTTAGTCTCAGTTTTGGCAACAGTCACTGCGTGCTATTCTCCTGTTTTTCACAGTTGTGTTTTGTTCAGTTTCTTACTTCCAGGCAAGAATTTTTCATATGGATATTAACTTGATATGGCAAATTTGGGGCCAAACATCAGCTCTTCCATAAGGGGAGGTCTGAAGAAAGCGATCTGGGTTCCTTGTAGGCTGTGATTTAAGGGAGCATACAAAACATATGATAAGCCACATTCAGAGCATTCAACAGTAAAAAAATACTCATGGTCTGTGAAGGAGCCCAGATAAGGCTTCTGATACGAGCCCTTTGGGGAAACTATTTCAGTGTACATGTCTAGAACAACCTCAAAACCGAATAAAATCTAGCATATATCTTTAATTCATGTAAATCAGATTTGAAGCTAGCTCTAACCACAGATAAACTGAGATTGAGACATAGCCTTCAGCCTGTAACACTTCTGTGGGAAACACACAGTCCAAATGTTTCCCTTCCCAGCACAGTGCAGATTATGTCACACCAGTGCAGCTCTGGCTTGCCAAGTACCTTTTTCCAGAAGAGTCTCACTCTTAAACTATATACCCTTCCACTCACAATAATGACCCAGGACTTGAAGCAAGTGTACTACACCACTGAAATACTGGTGCCAACAGTCAACATGGCTTTCTGCAGGGAGGAGCCCTGCAGCACAAGTAGCCAAGAAGTGCTGCAGCAGCAGAGCCAAGTCTGCTCTGGCTGTAATTCCACCTGTACTGCAAGCTTGCATACTGGAAGAGAGATAGCTGGAGGAGAAAATGTCCTGTGTCCCACTGAGTTGTTACAGCTAGCTACAACATTACTCTAACTATTCCAAAGGTGTTAAGATTAATTGGATAACATTAATCCAAAATTACCAAAATAACATTTGGTAATACATTGTGTAACTAGTTATTAAAAATCTGCTCCTGAATTCAACTGAAAAAAAAAAGTCTTATCAAAATTATCTCAGAATAGGGTTAGGGCTTCTCCACGCTAGGTTAGGTCACCTGTAATCAGCACCTCTCAATTACTTACAGTCTTAACCACACCTGAAAATTCAGAGTGCAGCCCAGCAGCTGAGATTAAAGTAAATTACAACATTTTAAGATTTTCTCATTCCCAGTTTCATTTACGGCATCTGCTATTATTTTGAAATTGCCATTTCCCTGTTTAATCACAATCCTCCATTGCTGATGACTGCCACAATGATTGGTTTTGTTGTGATTCATGATGTAAAACACCTCTTTCCTGCACTGTGTGATCACAGTTTGCTACTAGTAGACTTGCTTTGAGAATTTACATTCTGTCTCACACTTGCTACTGACATGCTATTTTCTAAAAAGGCTTTCAGAGCTGTTGGTAGCCCTGAATTCAGCAGCCATGACAGACATACTGACAGCAGCAGTGTTTCTTCCTTTCTCTGAAACACAACTCAGGAGGGCAATTGTGTTGGTAAGGCACTTCTATACCCTTGAAGGATTTTAATTTAGTTGATAAGAGAAAAATGCTCTCTGCAATCTATAAATACTACCTATTACACAAACTTAAAAAATAAGAAAGCTGTATGCTAATCAGGAATATACTGATCATAAAACCTCAGAAAAGTAGAAACTCTTTATTTTTATATTCTGAATTTTCTCGGCAGCAAGCTAGGTCTCAATGACAGACAGCATTCTGGATTTGAAATATAAATTATGCAGGAGGCACCACTACTTACAGTTTGCTCCATGCTTTCCACCATAAGACTGTTTTGCTTTGACTACCAAGCTTTAACCACGTGAGTGGAACTTGTTCCTGCTAGACAATTGTCTCTCGTTGTTTTGTTTTCTGCATGGATGCATGGATTTTTCCTCAAATCAATGTCAGGTTAAACAGCATAACCATTTTTGAGAGTAAGAAGAAAAGGTTTCTCCATATTAAAAAAAAAATACAAAAAAGAAAGAAAAAAGAAAGAAATATTTATGTAAAGAGAGTGCAGCTTTTCTTCTTAAAAGTTTTAAGGCACTGAAGCAGGAAATAGATTTAACCAGAAGCTGCACTTTCTATCTAGCATATGACTTTTCCACTCTGTGAAAATCCATTCAGCTTTCACCAAATTACCAAATCCTTGAAAACTGTCAGTTCATAGTTTAGAGATTTTCATGTGCCTTATTACCCAGAAGTTTACAGATAACATCCCACTGGATTTCCTGACTTTGGGAGTGCAAAGTTCTCGGCAATTGCAGACCAGAGCTGGCAGTTGGAGCCCAAAGCCAAAAACCCAAATCAAGACTTAACGGAGATCTGATTTTTAATTCTGTCAATGTTATCCAAGATGAAAACTTAGTAACCTGAATGAAGGTTGGACTAGAGTTGGGTATGACTGACATGAGACATGTGACACAATACTACACATGTAAACTTCCCGAGTTTTAATTACTCAACACACACCATACAAAAATAAACAAAACAAAACAACAAAAAAAACCCCAAACACAAAACAAAACAGAAAGTGTAAAGAAAAAAACAGAATAGCTTAAAGAGCATTAAGGTATTAAGATAACAAATGGAACCATTCTAAGACTTCAAACATCCATACCATTCACTAAAAATATAAAATGTTTTTCAGTGGATCTGCTTTGAAGTTGAGTCAAAACCCTTTACTTTCAGTTCTTCCATTGTTCCAGCTAACAATACTACTTGTCTGCTCCTAGTTGCCTCTCGTCACCTTTGATTCACTGCTCAAACTATCTCCTGTTGCCTTTTATAACATTATATTGAATATAGCTAATTTGTTTTAAGAGAAAAGTGGTAAAATGATGTGAATGCTTTCCCAGTCTACACAACTTGCTTTTCATAGAATCATAGAATGGTTTGGGTTGGAAGGGACCTTAAAGATCATCTAGTTCCACCCCCCCTGCCATAGGCAGGGACACCCTCCACTAGACCACATTGCCCAAAGCCCCATCCAACCTGGTCTTAAACACTTCCAGGGAGGGGGCCTCCACAACCTCTCTGGGCAACCTGGTCCAGTGCCTCACCACTCTAACAGGAAAGAATTTCTTCCTAATATCTAATCTAAATCGACCCTCCTTCAGCTTAAACCCATTACCCCTTGTCCTGTCACTACAGTCCCTGATAAACAGTCCCTCACCAGCTTTCCTGTAGGCCCCTTCAGATACTGGTAAGCCACAATAAGATCTCCCCAGAGCCTTCTCTTCTCCAGGCAGAACAATCCCAACTCTCTCAGCCTGTCCTCATAGGAGAGGTGCTCCAGCCTTCTGATCAGCTTCATGGCCCTCCTCTGGACTCGCTTCAACAGCTCCATGTCTCCCCTGGTCTGGGGGCCCCAGTACAGGAGAGACATCTTTCTTTCTTCTTTCTTTCTTCCTGTCCCTTGAAGAATTATAACCAAATTCTCCCACAAGAAATTTGAAAGCTTATCCTCCTCCTCTCCTCCCATCTCAAGCATTTCCTGATTCTCCTCTCATTTGTATCTGTTCCCCCTGTTTTTCTTTTTGGTCGTCTTCTCATTTTTTCTGTTTCTTCTGTGTCAAATTAACTATGCAAATAAATGTCTTATCCTTATGAACTTCATTTCTTGCCTATTTCCCTCACAGTTACAAGCTCTTCTTCATAATTTTTATATCCTTTAATGTTCAGCTTACAGCCACTGTCAGAAGCTCCCTTATTCCATCTACCATTTCTCCAGTTCAACTTCTGTCTCTCAGATTTCACAGAGTAGAACTGTTCACAACCAATTTGCCAATTATCTCTTCCTAGCTAAAACTATCCTTAATATGCATTATGTTCCGCAAGTGTCTCTGGTTTAGTAAATCATCTTCTTGAAGTTTTGTTAGCCACTGTTTCCCATGAGGCTGTCCTCTTTAGATTCCTCTTCCATAAAATGCATTCCTCCAACATTTTGTGAATGCTCCACAGGCCTCTAAACTGATCACTCTTCCCTCTCCATAGCCTTATCTAGATAACCCCCTCTACAAACAAGGTCAGGTATTGACAAATGTAGTCAGACCTATTGCTTTCTACGCAAACAACATTCCTTAAAAACTCCTCTGTTATGCTTGTAAAACCTATACTTGTTTATCACTCCATCTGAAGCTGCATTAAAGCTACTGGGAATCAACTGTACTGATTCTGAATTAGATGAACTAACATTGGAGAAAGAGAGCGTAGCACATTATTGAGGTTTTTTTTCATTGTCATACAGCTTTTTCCTACATGGGTAGGATTTTGCTGTAATCTTGCTTATGAAAATACTTAGTATTGGTTCCAATTTTTTTAAACAAAGGGAAAATTACTTTTATATCAATATAGCTTCCATAGAGATATGCTATTTGTGCATGTAGTTATGATAGAGTACTTCTTCCCATAGATATTGAAAATGTACTCTTGTTCTAATCATTTATTAGTAAAGGAAAGCAGTGGTTTGTCAGAGGGAAGCAAACTATAAATTCATGTGTAAAACTTTACAATAGGCGTGTTTGATTGTAAATGGAGGCAAAAAGCTGATGCTTAGAGTATGCCTGCTAGTTATACCATATTTAATATGTTTACTGTCTTTAAATGAATAAAAAGCATTGTTTCAGAGATCACTAGCTCTTTATAACCTCTGACTGATGAAATTAAGTTTTATGCGGTGCTTCTCGTTTTCCTTCTTGAAGCATTTACAGGGCATGAAGAGAACTGGGAGTCAGAATGTGAACCAAAGCAGTCCAGTGCACAGGGCAGAGAGCTCCCTTGGGCTAGCGAATCAGACCACAGACATACATCTGAAATCTCAGTGCTGCTTAACACTGCAACCATATTGCTATGCCCACTTGGGAGAGAAAAAACCCACAAACGACCCACAAACAAACACAAAAAACCTGAAAGCCTATTCTGAGAATTCTTTCTGACAAATGAACAATAAGAAAATTATTTAGACACTGTTAACCTAGGTTCTCTGGCCATTGAAAGAGAAGGAGATAGTAGTGGGGTTCCTTTCAGTCCTTCAAGTTTCAATGCTTCCACAAGGAGTGGCAGACTTGAGTTCAGACTATTTTTTTCATCGTCTGGTAATTTAAACATTCTTTTTCACATGGATATCCTAGCAGTGAACCTATGGAGAGTATTCACCATGCCTCTCCGTAAAACAGAATTCAAGATTTGCTACAATGCAATGATGGAACAAGACTGAGTATGACTACACTTTGGATGTGGCAGTCTCAGCTCTGAAGGAAGAGCCCTGTCTCTGGTCCCTGCTATAAAGACCATGTATTTGTTTTATCTAATGAATGTTTAATATATCTATATCTATGTTTGTGTGTGAATATATGTTTATATATGGAACCAGCAGCATCTGGATTCTAAGTGAGTTTAGTTGGGAACAAATGCTAAATGGCTTAGCCCAAGGCAATTCTCAAGTTGCACAAAAGCAGTGAGATGTCTCGAGGTTTTTGTTACTAAAAATGATACACTTCAAGTGTTCAGTCACTTCAAAGAAGAAGTAGCAGCTAGAGTGTTTGGGCTTTTTGTTCTTTGAACTGTGTCTTCAGTTTATTCACCTTTGCTCAGCCTCAGCTCTACAAGGTGCTTAAATTATTAAATAAGTCTAACAATTATGAAGTTTTCTTCTGCCTGCTGAAGCAGAGAACAGTGAGGAATGACTGAATGTATCAGTAAGACTCTTAGTCTTCTGTTCAATGTATTTAACTCTACACACTTTAAATTTAACCTGACATAAAATGCATGATAAAAAAAATTAAATATACCCTGACTTCAGTTCATGAGTAATAGTTAAGTTGTAAAACAAGGGGAAATGAAATGACTTCATCTAATACTGCTTCAAATTCACACTTCCAAAGGGCATTGTTCACTCTTACTATGCAACAAGGGATTGTTTCAGCCCACAGTGTGGTGAGTGTTGCAGCGTTATGACTTATACTGAGTGGTTAGGTTGTTACAGCTGCAATAATTCAAAATACAGTCAGCTCTGAATTATCCCTGACTAGTTTATCCAAACTGCACATGTTAAGACTTCCAACTTGGCTCTGCCACCTTAGGTCCAGTTTGGTTTATAAGCTCATAAGGTTGGCGCTGTAGTTTCCAGAAGATTTATTAGCAAGGGTGTAGTGCAATGCAAACACACATAACCAGCCAGGTTTCCTCTTTTCCATGTGAAAGTCATTTGCGTCACCAGTAGAGAAGGAAGGAAGGAAGGGAGATGGAAGGTTTTGAGGCACTCTGTACTAAAATAATAGATTATTATTAAGAGATTAAGGTTTGGCTACAGAGAAATTTGGCACATAATTACAAAACATGCAGGTATACTCAAAGGAGCTTCCATATAAGTAGCACAGACGAGTGCCAACAGTGTTCCATGGACCCTACATTTGCTAGCTTGCACAAGCAATCTTCAGCTATCTTCGCTGCTCTTTCTACCCAAGTGAGTAATATTAAAGCCATGCAAGGACATGCTTATATGTGGTGACTGACCAATCCTCAGTGCCTGTTCTGCCCCCTTCTTAAATGTACATATGAAAAGGTAAAAGATTAAAAGGCTGTTAAGAGTAAAGGCATGTTTGTTGCAGCACAACATTTGGTATATCAGGGATCCAGTTCAAGCACCTCACATTCCCGTGTGATCTTCATGTGTAGATTTTCTGTCCATGGAAACCAAACCGTGGTAGTAATCATTCACACTTATCCACATACAGAGGCAGGACATAATCGGGCACATGCTTTGTGGTGCCTCTGAGTCCCCCTGTTTCCATATAATGAAAGAAGCATAAAAGACCAAAGAAGAAAGTGATTCAGGCAACAGGGAGATTAAAGCTGACCTGACCTAAAACTAAATGGAAATTTCCTGCAAAAATAATCATTTTTCCTGTGGAGTTCTAATTTCAGCAAAACACCACTGCCTGGCAGGAAAATGTTTCATATGCAAAGTGTATCACTAGCCTCTGTGAGAAAAAAGCAATTTTACAGATGCACAGGTATACTTAAGAAACAGATTCATTTGACATACCACATCCTCATCTCTTTTCCTCCACGTTACATACATTATAGCTTTTTGGTTCTGCAGTGAGACTCACAAGATTCATGAGAATTTTCTCTTAAAGTAAAACTTGCTGAAGGAATTAAATGAAATAGGTTGTGATTAGCATTTGCTTTACATGACAAATGTAAGGGCTTTAACTGAATAGAAACAAAATAAATGACAAAAAAAGTTTTCCATTCTTTTTAACTGGCCATTATTAGACCCTGTTTTTTTTTAATTAATAGTTCAATATTTTCAAAGAAAAAAAAATGCATCCATTTCTATTCCTTGTTTCAAAAAATGCCTACCCATCTTTGATACTATGCTTTTTGCTCTGCTTTCTAATGTTGTCTCATTCCATTTGTACAGCAGTATCTTTGAAATGAGTTAGATTGGCTTAGCCTTATGCACTGCCCTGTGTCATTTGGTCAGAGCGTTATCTAATGCAGAGTCTAATGATGAGAGATTTAATTGCTGATGGATCTTTTAATGATTTGTTTCTCTTCCCAAAGATTCCAGTAGTGGTAGCATTAATGAGGATACTTCCTGAGATTCCTTCACAAAGAAGATATTTATATAAAAATATAGAGTGACTATCAGATTAGTGGTCTCTGCAGTACAGTTTCTTCTTATTTGTAGGAAATGATTCTCTGACCTGAAAGGAATAATTCTCTCATCCACTCTAAACTTGTTATCCAAGGATTACAATCTTGGAGATGCAAAGATGCATTCTGCCAGGCATGAAAGTAAAATAGAAGAAAAGGAGACACAGTGTAGTTATCACACAACAGGAGCAGCATCAGTGCACAAAGGGACTACAATGATGCACTACAGAGAGAAAAACAGACCAGTTATCAGCCACAGGATATTTAGTATATTTATGTTAGAAAGACTAAAAGGAAAACAATTAAATAAAATTTGTTTTAAATGAGCTAAAAATAAGCCGATTTGCTTCAATAAACCCTGAATTTCACTCTAGCTTTCATTAAGACTTGATATAACTCAGATTTTACTTGTTAATATATCTAAATTACTGCCATTTATCCTCTGATGGAACTATAAAAAGATATAAAATTATGCCATCTAAAATCACATGCAAATTAACTTATCCAGATTTGTGATATGGATAACTACTGCTCAGAGGGTATCTAAATGTCTAACTGATTAACCTTAAAACCTAAATGAAATGACTAAGGTGGGATCCTTGTCTCCACATAAATTTAATGGAGAAAGTTAAGATCCTACATGAGCTGAAGTCTATTTTAGGTACTTTGGTTTTGCCACATTAATCAGATCACTGACATGGAGTTTGAATCTAGTGAAGGTGCACACCAGAGTCAGATACAGGAGCAGCTCCCAAGTCCTAAACTACAACCACAAATAAAATCATTTTTCACATTCATCACACAGGAAGATAAGGTTCTGTATGAGGCATTTTAGTTGGATGAATAAAATGAAGTGGTATGAATGCCTCCCCAGGAGGAGGGGGACTCAACAGTTACTCTGTTTTTTATAGACCTGTTGTGAAGTTCAGTATTGCATGTTTTCCACTTGAACTAGAAAGCTACAAGTGGGCATGTGACGAACACTGGCAAACAAACATGCACAACTACATATTGTTTTGAACATCATATCCTACCGTGATACAATAATCATCATTATACTTTAGTGTTACCTTAAAAGGAAAGAAGCACAGCAATCAATGATACATGAAGAGCTGTTCTGCTGAGATCCGCATTTTTGCTGAACTTTGTCATGACCTTGAATGCAAATCAATCTGAGATGCATGTATCCTAAAGATTTATTGCTGTGGTTTGCTCCAATCTTTCCTTAATAAACTGAGTTAAAAATAACTCAGACAGCTCATTAGTTACAGCACGATACATTTTCCCCTTAATTTGGGTGATGGCAAATGTCTTCATTACTCTTAAAGCAACATGTGCTGTGTAATACCTACCATACCATAAAAATCAGTCTAGTCCTCTATGTACCATCTGGTTAAAGAACAATAATCAGCCTGTTCACACTGCTTTCTGCCTTATGACATCCTTCACTGCAATGTTTGCTTAGTCCTGAGATTTATCATTCCTCTCCTCTAAGTATTATTTAGAGTTATTAATAAAATTAAAATAATCTTCTTTGCCATATTTGGGTTGTCTACAATGTAAATGAAAGGAAACATTTTAGAGAGTTACCTCACTGGAAACTCCATAGCTAAGAAAATTCTTGTGGCATTAGCATCAAATGTTCTATGCAAAGGAATTGTTTTTCTTCAAGGAATTTTCCAGTAAATTGCTATAAAAATAGCATTTCTCTTGGTGTTTCCATTCTATAGTAGTGTATTTTTGCCAGCTTTTTTTTTTTTTAAGACATTATGTAACATAAAGACTATTTGTCTTCTTTTTTGATTCTTCATTTGTTCAGTGCTTTATACCTAATCAGAGCCAAAGATGGCTGTTTCATTTACATATTAGCCATAAATATGGATTTCTAGGGATTGCATTAGACTCACTAAGCAGCACTGAAATTTTTTCCTTTATCACCATGCTGTCTGTTTTCTTTGGAAACTGTAACTCTGCACTATTCATTACTCTTCTCCACCCAACATTCTGTGGGCAGTAAGACAATCTTCCAACACAACCTAGGTAAAAAGTAACATATTTTACCTACCAGACCACCCCAGTTACAAGCCAGCTGGAAATCCAAGATGACCTTCACATTCAGAAGAACAGGAATTAAAGGTAATATAATTTATTAAAAAAAATATAAAAATTATATATGTATTTAATCCTTCTCCCCTTTCTAAATCTCTCTCATATCAATAAATCCCTACCTTATCGTCTAACGCAGATACAACAGTCCAACTCCATTTCAGTTCCACCTACCAAGTACATTTTGGTAAATCAGCTTGGGTATGAGACCTGCATCAATCTCCCCTGCCTGGAGCTGCATATGGAGGTCTGTGGTTCTGATAGCTGAAAGGAAGCAGCCCTCCTAGAGGTGAGGGGAGTGGGCATCTTGGGGAATACATAGCCAATAGTATTGCCTGTGACTTCACTCTTTCTTCAGTGGCTATTGGAGACACTCAGTAGGAACGCCAGTAAGCACAAGATATTACTAATATGACACTGTAAGCCAGTTTAAGAGCAAATTGAACTATCCAAGATACCAAGCTTAAAAAGATATGTTTGAGTCTATTAAAGAAAGGTTTTATAATCTCTAAACTAAATCTCGGCATACTATGGGATCTCTAAATCTAAAAGATATGGAACATCCATTGGCTGAACACATTTAATCGAGACCTGGTACACAGGCTGCCTCATGTTAGGTCTACAGTGCTGAAAAGTCTGGACATAATCTCAGGTGAAAGTTCCTTACTCAGTAGGAAAAAATTAGCTCCAAATTTTGTTCTCCTGTGAGTAGGTACAACACCTCAAATTCAGCAGATTTTCACATTTTTAATAGTTTTTTAATATTAATTTACTATCAGAATAATGAACTATATATTATGTGAGCTGTCAGAAAGACAGTTATCAAATCATCAAAAAGTATTTTTTGTATAAATTTGGCCACAAATTCAAGCAAATTTATTACTTAATCTTTAAATCCAAAGGAGAAAATGAAAACAGGGAATATCAATACATCACGATTCAGTTTCTAAACTTCTTACTTTTATAACATCTAAGGTTTGGACAAGCACTAGCAAATAATGATGATGGTTAACCATTCTTGACATACTGAGTCACAAAAACTGTCTGTAGCCATGTGTCTGGCCTGTTAAACTGCAAGCTAAACACAGATTAGTAGAAATCACCTTTAGAGTGGATTAAGGTAATGCATTTTACTTTACTTCTGTAATGTATACACACATATGGCTTATCTAACGAGCTGTAGCTTGTTAAACAAGGCAAGACTGTGGTGTGTCATCTTCCGGACAAACTCTCATGTTAATGTTTACTGTTTCCAAAATTAAAATAGAAGCATGAAAACTTAAGAAATTTGCTATATCTGAGGTCAAAATTAAATTCTATATTCTGTCCTACATCAGTCCTGACTTTGATAGCAGTTCTTAGTTTTTTAAGTCATCTGATTGTTGACTAATTTCCATAATTGCATCTTCCTGGGCAGGGATGTTGCCTCACTTGTGCCTTTTTTCAATCTTCCATGCTTTTAATGTTAATTTTCACTAAAAGCTCACTAAAGATTTTATTTTGTTTTGTTTCAAATCCACACAGAATAGAGGAACAAGTCTGTCACAGTGAAACTGAAACGGTACTAATCACTCCTTCATAAAAAGCACTTGAAGATCTTGTCTCCATTAGTCAATTGGACAAAATACCTCTAATGTATCATTATTTGCCATCCAACTCTTTAACTGAACCCATCAATGAAGATTTGAGTCCCCTGGACCCTGTTTTTCCCCTTCAGGATACGATAATTCCCACTGATTTCAAATGAATTATTCAGTTCCTTCACTTCAGGACAGACAGACAGATCACACTTAGGCACAATCACCCATAAGGAGCCCATTGAAAATAATAAAATCATATTCGAATATGTTAATAAATAAGATGATGAAGAATGTCAGTCAATCAGAGCAGTCTGAGGTAACATACTCAAGGATGCTATCAGTAGGCAGAAGATATGTATTTTAACTAAGGAATTGTGCAAAGAATGCCTTTGGGTCCTATTTATATTAATGGGAAATGGTGACATTCCTCATGAAGAAAATGACATTTTTTTGTTCTTTCAGGTAGCTAAATCCGTTTCACTTGCATGGACTTCTATCCAAAATATCAATGTCTTCATGTTTTTGGCAAATGGTATCACAACATCTGTTTTCATAGCCTTTATATTACTGCCAGAAATTAGCCACATTCTTGCACTTTTCTAACTGCCTCTGAGACCAGATATTTGAGGCCCATAAAATGACAACGTCATGGAGCAAAATTTCATTTCCCTATTCTTATTCCCTTTACATATTTTACTTTGTACCAGTATTTCCACTGAAATGGTGGAAGAGGCCTAGCATATGGCTTTTTACTGTGAGATTTTTATTTTTTTTTTAATTAGCCATTAACAGAAACTTGAGCTTTCAGGAATGTCATTGGTACAGCACACAGAGAAAAAAACATATTACTCTTTTAAAAATTAAATCTTTGCCTATTTCCTGCTCATGGGATAGGGGCTCAGGGAAACAGAGAATATGGACCTTAGTTTTAAGTCTTTATGGATTACATTTCTTGCATCAAGGTGACTGAACTGGTCTCTGATGGCAGATTGTTATGTCTTACATGCCAGAAATTACTGTTCTAAAATTACCCTGTTGCTAATTTTTTAGGAGGAATATTTTTAATATAACTTTTCCACATACTACTCTATCGAGACACAAAAAATGAGAATCAGAGGCAGGATCTGAAAACAAAGGAAAGGGCACGAACCAAAAGTGGCTAGGGCAATACAAAAGGGAGCAAAACCGATATGTTGATACAGTTAATTTGCAACTTACTAGAGTGGAAAGAAAAAAGAAAAAAAAAAAAAAAAAAAAAGACCTGTAAAGAAGCATTTTCTTCCACATCAACTTGATCTCTGAGAATCCTACTAGGAAAAGAAACCCCTAGATGCTAAGTAGGAGATTATTTTTTAAAAATTTGTTAAAAGTGCTGTTATTGCAGCAACACTGATGACTAGCTGCACTCTCTCCTCAGATAGTCATGACCTTGGTTTTGTCAATATATTTACAATTTGTCTTGGAAAATGGGTAAATAATTTTGCAGGGAAATCCTCTTGGTTTTTTTAAAATTATTATCTCCTACCTCATCCTTGCCCTTTCTGCTTTACACTCACTCCTAGTTCCCATCTTTACATGTTTTTAGAGTTGCACTCTGAAATAAAAATGTGAAAAATAGATGTATTGATCTGTCACATCTTACCTCAAATGGAAAGTCCAGAGTTTTAAGGTTTGGCAGGCAGCTTAGCTCAGATGAAGATTTAAAAAAAATCTGTTCAAATAAACACAAGAAATGAGAGAAAAAATTACCTATTATTGTTTGCATTTAATTTGAGCATCTTTGGTAGAACATGTCTCTACTCAAAATATTGCACATGTATAATTGACTGAACTTGCCAGAACTAACACAAACATCTTTTTCCACTCTCTAAGAAGAAAGTTTAACTGTGAGACCACTTTACTGTAGACATTTTGCCTGAGGCTCATATTATCCTAGTTTTAGATAAACACTGCTGCACATAAAGGAATCTGAACAATTTGTTCATACACAAAATGACTTTGTTGACTTAGCTAGGAGCTTGTCATCAACATGTAAGAAAATTGCATGACTGTTTTTGAAAGCTGACAAAGACCATTTCCTTTCATATGCAAACTGGGCATTCTTTTCAGTGTTACCTGAAAGCTGCACTTTTGCAGAATAAAACATTTTATTTGGCTCATCTTCCTTCAAACTTTATCAAAATCATTTATATTAGGACAGTAATGTATGATGTGCTCATATTTTACCAGGTATTTTCTTGACTTTAAGACAGTCAAGGCTCCAGGAAAAAAAAAAAATCTAAATATGATTAATGATACAGCAGATTCCTATAATAGTGGTAAAGTATGCAGCCATCTAAAAATAGTTTTGCAAGGATGAACCGCCACTTAACCAAGGAGATTAATTTCTTTAGAGCTCTAACTCTGTGCCACATATGATTCTCAGTGTCACATATGAAACTTCTTTAATCCTACGTGGGGTTAGTTATTACTCTGGGTACAATCTAGCCCCCTGTAAACAAGCCCATCTCTTTGCAGACATGCCTACATGGTCACGATGCAAAGATGAATTACTTAAGTCAGGTTTTGTACAGTCCTACACGGCTGCCAGATGGAAACTGGCTTGCATCCCAGTATCTTGAAAAATATGTGAAACCACTTTGTGATTGTATGTGTTTGACTTTATAGATGTATCTCGACTCCTTCTTTGTCAAGTTAAAGTGCCACCAAATTAATAGTTTCAACTTCTGCCACGAGTCTACCACTAAAGAATGGTGAAGAACTCATTTTACTCAAACTTCATTCCATTAGATGTAACAATGTATTGAAAGGGATTTGAGGCTACCAACTCCCTGAGTTCAAAACCTACCACCTGCTAAGTAGTTTATAGATTTCACATGTGAGAAAATGTCTATTTCTGTTTTAATGTTGCACTCCACATAATAGGAATGATACTACACACCTTCCAAGAAAGAAGTTCTGGAAATAATTTACATTTTCAAAACATGCATAATTTACATTTTCAAAATACAAAAATATGCAAATATGTAAAGAGTAACCAAAGAATACTAAAAGGGATGCTATTGCTTTCTGTCCAATCATCATCTGAGGACATAACACGAGTTACACACTGTGAGCCTGAGAACTTTAAATTCAAAAAGCAACATACTTTCTGGAGAATAAATGGAAATGGGTCTATAAGGGTCGAAATGATAACACATACAGCAAGTTACAGTATGTAAAACCACAGCCGCAGAGTTTTTCAGTGCCAAAAGGCTGAATTTGGTTTAAATGTACATGAAGAACATGATTTTCACTACAAGTCACAACAGGTTTTCCTAGTTCAGACTTTATTCCCCCAGTGGATATTAATGCAGACAAACTCTTCATTTCACATCTACATTTTCTACTGTCAGAGAGAGATATCATACCTCTGGGTATTTGTGACCTTTCTCACATTATGAAGAGAAAGGAATATTTGGAACATCATATAATGAGAGAAAAAGTAGCATAATATAGATAGCAATGAGAATAATGCTTACATCAAGTGTGAATAATGAAGGAATCTGAAACGAACAATCATTTTAAATCATCTAATATAGGAAGTTCCCAACACACTCTCAGAGCAGAGTAATGGCAGAAAAAAACCTCATAAACCAGGTTATAGCTGGATTACAGATGGGCAGACAGATACCAGGATTACATGAAAGAAGGAGGACATGTCATACTCTAATGGACAGTACAACCTGTGCCCAACTAGAGAAGACACTTTGGATTTACATATTTTTTACTATTTTTTTTGGCTTAGTATCTGGAATTGTTGGACTTAACTGGCAGCTGAAGAACAAGAAAACAAAATTTAGTAACATCACAAGGATCTTTCACATTCATAAATTGAGAGCAGTAAATGATTTAACTCCGGTTTTTAGGACTGAAGATATCTTTTTATATTTACATTACTTCATGAGTTTCCAGAAAAATGTGAGGAACATCTGGTAGGAGCATAAAGGACTGTAATGCTTTCTAAGGAGTCAGGTTTATGTGACAAATCACTACATTACTTCCACAAGGCATATAATAAGAAAGCATGGATTAAGCTTCACCCCCACACTGCATGGAAAATGTCTACAGACCTCAAGGAGAAGGAGGATCAGTAGGCCTCTGTGAATTAGAAAGACCAGGCAGCATCGTTACATTAGCTAGCTAAGAGAAAATTTGTCTGGAAAGATGAATGCTAAGATTTTGAAGTCATAAAGGGAAGTGCTCTTACTCATGCTAGATTTAAAACTCCAGATTCATCCAATTTGCAGTAGTTCATAATGCCAGACATACACATCAGCAGCTGAATAAACTGATGTGGCTGTTAGATACAAACCACTTACTTATAAAGACTGCAAATTCAATCAAAGAGACACCAAATATTCAGTCACATTAACTTGAGTGTTGACCATTGTGGAGACCCTCAAGACATGCAGTCCCTAGTTATTGGGATTATGATTCATATTCATCTTTTGTAGCATTTTTAAATCTAAATATTGGCTTTTATATCACATTTGGAATGAACAGATACACATAGCTATTAAAGAGGAACTGTTATTAAAAACTTTACAGTTTTGTCTTTTGAATGAATTGCATTATCCCACTACTTATGGCAATGACTGAATTTAAACCCTGATCTTACTTTTCAATTGCACAGATATTAAGAGTAATCATGGTAAGACTGTCTGCTTCTAATATTTTGAGAACTCAAGATAAGTAACTACTAAATCCTCTTTCAGCAATGTTTGAAAAGCACTTTCATGTTAAATGAAAATGCAGTATCATATTGTGTAGCAATATCATTCATAGGACATAACAATACAATGTAACATTTTAATTGTATCATACAATGTAAACTTTTGGCTAAGTATTCTGAACATCGCAAAACCATTTAAACCCCTGTTTTCAACTTCTCTGCACTTTAAAAAGCTCTGAGAAATACAGATATTCAAAACCATAATTATACTAAACAATTATGGAAACGATGTTAGCACTATGGAAGCATGACATTTCATTCACATCTTCCATTTCCTTCTTTCATGGAAGGAACAACATGCTTCATTTTCACACTGACTGTGTTGTCTATACTATATGCTTCATTCCTTTAGTTCTCAGAATATTTTCATGTCTGTTAAATAGCATTTCTGGGCCAGTTTTACACTGTATATCAGAAAGAAACAATAAAAAGACATGTTATCACAGGACGATTATCTGAGTTGATCATGTGTTCACGACTTAAAAGATTATAAATGAAGGGATTTTTTGCAATTACAGATACTATATGGCTCATGTGTGTTCAGCTTGTCAAATCTTTTCAGAAATCAAATGTGATCCATCATTCTTTTTTAAAAAATGTATTCATCCACAATGTCCAAAGGAGATTAGGTATTTTCTTTGTATGTCAGTGTGGTGGGTTGACCCTGGCTGGGGACCAGGTGCCCACCAGAGCCGCTCTATCACTCCCCTCCTTTATTAGACCGGGGAGAAAAAGTACAACGAAAAGCTTGTGGGTCAAGATAAGGACAGGAAGAGATCATTCTCTAATTATCATTACTAGCAAAACAGACCGAACTTAGAGAGGGAATTCATCTAATTTATTACTAAGCAAAACAGAGTAGAGGAATGAGAAATCAACTCTTAAAACTCCTCCCATCTTCCCGGCCTCAACTTCACTCCTGGCTTCAACCTCTGCCCCCTCTCAGTGGCACAGGGGGACGGGGAATGGGGGTTACGGTCAGTTCATCACGCGGTGTTTCTGCCGCTTCTTCATCCTCAGGGGGAAGAATCCTCTCATCGTTCCCCTGCTCCAACATGGAGTCCCTCTCATGGGAAACAGTCCTTCATGAACTTCTGCAACGTGAGTCTCTCCCACGGGCTACAGTCCTTCACGAACTGCTCCAGCGTGGGTCTCTCCCACAGGGTGCAGACCTTCAGGAGCAGACTGCTCCAGCGTGGGTCCCCCACGGGGTCACAAGTCCTGCCAGCAAACCTGCTCTGGCGTGGGCTCCTCTCTCCACAGGGCCACAGGTCCTGCCAGGAGCTTGCTCCAGCATGGGCTTCCCATGGGCCACAGCCTCCTTCAGGTGCCTCCACCTGCTCCAGCATGGGGTCCTCCACGGGCTGCAGGTGGAATAGCTACACCCCCTCATCCTCCCTCCATGGGCTGCAGGGGGACAGTCTGCTTCACCATGGTCTTCACCACGGGCTGCAGGGGGATCTCTGCTCTGGCGCCTGGAGCACCTCCTGCCCCTCCTTCTGCACTGACCTTGGTGTCTGCAGATGTTCTTACATCTTCTCACTCCTCTCTCTGGCTGCAAAAGCTCTAACTGTTTGTTTGTTTCTTCTTAAATATGTTATCACAGAGGCGCTGATTGGCTTGGCCTTGGCCAGCGGCGGGTCCGTCTTGTAGCCGGCTGGCATTGGCTCTGTCAGACACAGGGGAAGCTTCTAGCAGCTTCTCACAGAAACCACCCCCCTAGCCCCCCCGCTACCAAAACCTTGCCACGCAAACCCAATACAGTCAGTTTGTTTCAGATGGATAGTCTCTTGCATGTCTTGTTCCTTTTCATGTATCGCCATAAAGTTATGCTTGGAAAGTATTGGAAACGTTACTATAATTTAGATAATAATTTCAAAGAAAATTCGTCCTCATAAGTTTTATGTTATTACCTGAAATTGCTGCTCTATAACAGGAAATCATCTAGTTTGCAAAAAGTTTATAATGCATCTTATACCAGCTTGCCTATCATTCATCGGCTTTTAAGAGGCTGGTGATGTTTGAAATTGTATACACAAGTTCACTAAAAATATCTGTTAACATCAAAAAAACCTCAGATGTACCAGAAGCCAAATTTAGGGATCCAACTGAGTAAAATATTCTCATGTTTAGCTAAAGTGATTGCAAAAGAACAATTTTGCTAACCTTATTTACTGCTTTAAACTGCAGTAACAGAATTCAGTATTTATGGACTTCCTTTTCTTCCCCATAGACCTTGCTAGCATACATCCTCCCTCCTACACAATCTCTGTCTTTATGGATTTCATACACTCACCTCTGTAGTATGGTGTCATATAAGTAAGAAATACGTATATGTGATTAGGAAAAATTACTGTTTCCATTTGTATTCTAGCAGTACCCAGGAAATACTCCCCTTACACTGAAGAAGACTCCCCTTTAACTAGACACATGACAAAAAGGTAGTAATACCACTCCCCTGCTCCAGTCCTACAAAATAACCATCCCACTTTTGGAAACCTGGAAGCAGGGATTGAATAAAAGATAATTGTTAAAGAAACTGAGGACCTGGCACACAACTAAGTTGCCACAACTTAACAAGCAGCCATGCACCAACCGAGCACAGTAACAGTCTATGTATACCCTTGGTTAACACATTTAAAAGAATTAAATGTTCAGTAGAATTTAGTGCAGAACAAGATAAAGACAAATGGGAATCCTGCAGAGGAATACCAGATGACAAGACAGCCTGAGAAAGTGGAAAACTGAGATCTTGGAAAAAGCTCTGCAACCCATGGAAAAATAGCAATTAAAAAAAGCCGGAATTGCTAAATTAATGTTTCTTTCAATTAATGTGAATCAGTAACTTCATACTGAAAAGTGCCATAACACAAAGTCAACTATTAACTCTCCATCATCTTATATCCATCTATAAATATGACAGACACTGATACAGCAAACACATGAGCTTTGACACAACTTGCTGATATATGCTTGCTTTTAGAAAGGCCATTCATTATTTACACAGGAGACCACCATTCAGGTTTTACAAATACAAGAGATGCTTTTCAAATCTGCCTAATGATTTGTTTACCCCAGAGAGGAAAAATTTTGGCCTCAGTAGTAAATAATACTTTATCAAGTTGCCCAATTATTCTTTGCATTTAGCAGAGAAATGGGAAGTAGTCCAAAGTTATAGTTCTAGTCCTCTGTATAAATAATTTATTGCACATATTTAAGCTGTCCATGATGGGCTTCAGAGAAAGTAATGATGCACACACCACTACATACATATAAAATTCAAAACTAACACAGATTTTTCTACTGTCTAGACCTCAAGGCAAGTGGAAATTAAATTAGCACCTGAATATATCTAGTCACACAAATATATGGGTGCAAATATCACCTTATAAGTTTATAGATGACAAAAATAATATTTTTTAAAATGGTTATGACAACAAAAAGTGAAGTTACTTAGGATACCTTAAGAACAGGGAATAAGCCTCTAGAACAAGAAATCCATTATAGTTATAGTCTTACAAGCATATCGGAGAAAGAAAATTCCCGTTCTAAGCCTCACATTCAATTGACAGAGGATTTATAGTAGCATCATAAAGCACATGGTCAGCCACTGCTTTTTCTTTAATTAGATATACCAACTTCCCTTACCATGATCCTTCCAGAGAGTAGTTCTAGACTGCAATACCAAGATGGGAAGAAAAGATTAACAGTTAGCTTGTAGTACGATTGTAATTCAGTCTTCTAACAATAGACCCCAGTTTGGTTTGCCATGATTTATCTGCATTTATTCATAAACAACAAAATGGAAATATATACATGCTCAATCCTATATTACAAAGTGCTTGCACTGACAGACAAATAAATTTTGTTAATGTCATGTTTGAAGCATGGAGCTAGGCTTTTTGTTTTGGTTTGGTTTGAGGTTGTTTTAGGTTTTTTTAATCCTAACACAGATACATTTTCAGGGAAGAAAATAAAATTTTGGCAAGATATAAATCAAGAATCACCAATCAGTTGTGAGACACATTGATGCTGTGCTACGTCTCCGAAAAAATCCTTATCAGTGCTGAAACTCTACTGGATTTTAAATCAAAGTGTTCAAACAACTTTCCCTTGGGAACTTCCAGAGCAGAGGAAACATCTTAGAAAAAATCTTGAAGCAGAAACAGAAGATGACCAAGCCAGCAGAAGCCCTGTGCCAAATGCAGTGAGTGAACACATAATTTTCAGTGTAGTTCCCAAATATCTAACTTAGATTTTAAAAAAGCCCTGCTCAGATACCACTCTTCCTTGTAGCAGTTAAAGCTCTGAGTACTTAAATAAGAAGTGCTGCTTCCCTTTTACTTTGCATAATTCAGACTATTTTCCGTTTACACAGAAGACAGTCAGGTTCAATACATCTTTTGACTGAGGAAATATGCATCTATCTCATGAAAAGGGCTTTGATTTCCAGGCTATAGTGTAGTCTGGAATGAGGCGTTCTCCTATGAAAATTGTTTCGCAATGTACAGAATAATTACAGATTAGATAAAGAAAAGACAGAAATATGCCTACAGGCTGGTAGCTAGAGTAGTCAATAGGAAGTGGAGTCCTGGATTTAAATCTCTGGAATGGCGAATCTTTATTGTACATTCTATCCCAAGAATTCTTTACTGACATACTCATAATAAGCTATTTACTTTAACACATGCTTACATAAACAGTCAGAGATTCATTTTTGGGTGAAACTATGACAATTTAAATAAAAAATGGGATTCAGACTTACCTAACTATAATCATTAAGCATTTACATCCCTCCAAAGCATCCCATCTATTTCACATTCCTGCCTCAGGGTGGAGGTGCATATTTATCTACAACAAGCACAGAAAGAGTCTAATGACTTGTTAAACACTGATGGTTAACTTCCAGATCATTAAAACACAGCGAGAACCCAACTCAGTGAAGAACTACACAATGTTCAGGTTCTCAAGACCGAGTAGAACTACACTTCAGTTTTGAAAATCAGCAATAGTGACTAATTCCTTCCTCATTTCAACACTAACATTTGGTGAAGAATGACACAAGTTACATCTAAACTTGTATCCAAAGTAGCCTTGTCGATAAGAGTCTTTTGACATAAACAGGCTTTGGGTAAGGAATGTAATACCAGAAAAAACATACCCATAGGTCAACCTCAACTACTTGACTAGCTTCTTATGTAATTATTTTACGGTTAAAATGCTGAGATCTGGTCCTTATATACTGTTAATGAGCCAGAATATATGATGTATAATGAGTCAGAAAAACAAATGCACTGTGCGTAATTTGTCATTCTCGGATGTTTAGGACTTGATGCTCCATTCAAAAATCTCTCCAATGTTTTAAAGTTTATCAAATTAAGTATAATGAAACAAACAGAAAGCTTTTATGCCTATTACACCAGTTCTATCACTAAAGCCACAGGCACAGATCTTTTTAAGCTGCAAAGCACTTGCATTCTAAAAAAGAGATGATTGGGTATTATTTCCCAAGTATGTGTACAATCATAGTATGTGTCACTACTACTGCCACTGGGCACCATGGAGAAGAGTCTGGCTCTATTGTCTTTACTTCCTCCCAATTTTACACATTGAAAGGATCCCTCCGGACCCTTCTCTTCTCCAGGTAAACAGTCCCAAGTCTCTCACTACCTCTGTTTTGACAACAATTTTTGTTTCCTTGGACAACTAAAGAATTTTTCTCAATTACATCACATGTCAGACGACTCTATGTGTATCTCTATTCTGATACAATAATGTAAAAATATTAAGAAGTGTTACTGATTTGCAGTGTTATCAAGTGACTTTGAGAAGTGTATATTGTAACTACACTAGACAGTATACAGAGTAAAAAAAAGATGTGCACATGTAGTATTAAAAATCTTTCTACAAAGAGGCTATCAAGAAATAGAAAAACATACAAAAGTTTCAAGCCTGCACGAAGCATTATAGTTCTAATGAGTTTTTACATCATTTATAGAAACCTCAGAAAAATTAGGCACAGCAGGGGTCTATGTTGTGATTAGCTACATGACCAGGATACTACCCAGTAGCAGTAATGCCACTAGCTTTGAAGTAACCACATTGTTACAGCAAAATACCATCTGGTATTTTCCCCTGTTACTCCATAAATGACATTTGTATGCTGTAGGCACTCTAATAACCTATTCTCAAAAGGTGAAAACACTAAGCAGATGTTGGCTCAAAATGAATTGTTTATATGGCATAGACTTCAGACGGGCAAATTAGAGCTTTATAGTTATTTTCTCTTACTAATATTACTATACTGTAAAGTAAATGCACAGCATAAAAAAATACCAATATCAAAACCAAACTAAACCAAAACATAATCTAGAAACAGATATGAAATAACATTCTTAGAATCATAACTACAAATTCTGAAGGTGCTTCAATGGAGCACACTTTTTATACAGAAAAGTGTCCAAAGTAATTTGTGGATTGGTTGCAGGCAGCTTTTTCTGCACACTCCTTCAGCTATGTTCTTTAACTCTGTCAAGCCAGATGAAGGGCAGAGTCCTGTGGTTTTTTTCCTGAATGGACATATGAATATAGTCCATTTACTGCAAGTGTTCCTGCCCTCCAGGAGAAAACTTGGTATCACCACCTGTCCACAAATGTCATTCAGATTACTTCATGGTAAGAGTTTTTGAAGAATGTGCTAAGTCTTATTAAAACACTAGATATGGTCTCAAGAAGCAAAATGCATCTGGTGCCAAACTTCGGGGACTCTGATTTTAACGCTTTAGTATGGCTCTTGCTTTTCAAAAGGTATTTATAGTTATATAAAAAAATTTGAAAGATGTACTTTGATTCAAATACTGCCATATAACCACGTCTGTCTTAAGGTGCATTCCATGTTCTTGGAGATCTGAAAACACCATATATTGCTTAGAGAATCTTCTGACCCACAAGATACATGCCACTAAACAAGATGAGGCTCCTAAAAAGGAGAGGGGGGGAAAAGTATTCCCGAACACCATTGCAAATTTTAAACCCCCACCTGGATATGCATTTTATAATGCTAAAAACTTCAATTCACATTTTTAAGTTATACTTCTGTTGTTCCCATTATCAACAATTGCATTATTGCTTCAGGTTATATTTCTTTCTTTAAAAAAGCAGAATTCTGCTGCATTAGTCATACTAACAGGTCTACTTCTGTTAAATTTACCTAGAAGCAAAATAGTGCAGGGATACAGCACTTGGCTGACAGCTAGAAGACTTAAGTTTTGGTCATCCGTATGACAACTAGGTGGTGACAGGCAGAGTCACTCCTACTCTATTTTACTCTCCTCCACCTTCTGTGCATTGGCTATTTAGGCTGCAAACTTCTTGAAACCAAGACTGTTTTTCTTCATATCTGTCTTCATACCAGGGAAGCCAAAAAGGGAATCTTTACCTAGGGTATGATCTTTGGATACTATATTTATCTAAGAATCACCAATAACACAAAATACTAAAAATGAAGTAGAAGGCTTTCATTAGTGAACTTTCTGTAAAATTCCTGTATCAGCTCCAGAAAGAGGGGGAAAATTTTGCAAATATTACTAAGGCATGAAATAGTTCATATGCACACAATGCGATTATAAATCAATAGTGTACACCAAAGCTCTTCTGAGGGAAATAAAAGAGGATTTGGGTACAGCTGACATCTTTCATGGGAGATGGGCAGCAGTTGTATGCCTCTGTATGTAAGGAGAGGTTAATTATTGCTTCCTCAATTAAGATTACTATTGTTGCAGATAATGCGAAGAATTAAATGGATTTCATACCCAAACAGCAATTTCAACACAAAATTAAAGCACTTTTTAAAAAGAAAAAAAAAAAAAAAAAAAAAAAGCAACCAATTAAGTCCAATCCTTCTCCCTGCCCCCCGCAAAGGAAAAACTGGCATTTGGCAACAATAACAATTCACAGCAACATTCACTTTGCTTTTGGCTATTCTTTAGGTTTGGAACTGACACTTCAACAAGGTGATAAATAGGAAAAGTAAAATATTCCACAATCAGCTTCTCTGCTGGAAAAAAGAAAGCAGAGTGTGTGGAAAACCTTCCACTGATATTTTTCCACGTCATTGACATAGATGGTCATATTGCACGTGTTATGTAATTTACATGGAAACTCTGCATATACATATAGTAGGCCAAACTTTGAACTTCATACTCAACCTATATCCAATGGTTATCTATCCAAATAAGGAGTCAAATATATGCAAGAACCTCAAAATATGTTATGCTTCTTACAAATGTCATAAAGCTGTCTTAAGTAAGGTGCAGTGATTTTTTTTCTGTACAACTAAATTACTTATACATATATTTGTACCTATAAACATAACAAGACTTTTTATATGTTTCAGTTTGAATATCATCCAAAATAATTAAGTAATGTATATGTGAGGTTTTCAACTGCTGCGGTGTCTACTTAGGCTAAAGAAATTCTCCTTTTTTATTTTTCCTTCCTGTTCTACCCACCCTCCCCAGAATCCTGTGGGGGTTTTTGCCTCTCTTGACTTACCCAGTTTTTCCACTTCTCTCGAGAAGCTGTATGGCATAATAGCTAAAGTTTTAGAAAAGGGAGGTCTCACTGGCTAACAGGCAATTGTTGCTGCTAAAAGTGGCAGTCATTTCCCTGCCCCACTCCCTGTTAGATTGGCTCAGACACCTTATGAAATTTCACCTTAAAAGGACAATTACTCCTTTGACCCAATAAAGTTGAGCCCTTAATCCATATCATATCACTTCAGGAACTCAATTACGTTGAACTGTTCAATGAATTGTGATCCTAGTCTTTTTTCATTATAACTCCTTTTCAGTTAATTTATAGTGAAATATTTGGACAGATTGTTACAATTATCTACCTTCTACTGACTATCAGGAGTTTTGCCTGTTGCTCTCTAAATGATTCCTTATATCCATAGTTCTTCACACAGCAAGTTTTACCTGTACATTTGCAAAAGTAGTCCTTCAACATTTTTTAATATTCTGCCTATAAATGTAACTAAATCACTTGTTCTTATTTTTACCATGGTTTTCATTTAAATTCTGAGAATTAATTATTGATTCAGTAATCTATATAAATACAAGCTTAACTTTAAGCAGCTACAATCTCAGATTTGGAGCATTTTTGTTTACCATTAACCCTCAAGCAGTGACAAGAAGAAAATAACAAATTTACACCAAAATAAAACCAATGTATTCCAAGCAGTCTCAGAAAGCAAACCAACACCTTACTGGTTTTAGAACAAAAATATATTTAACTATCAAACTGAGACAACAAATAGTTTTATCCTGTCTTAATGCACATGTGATTTTCTTGCATTAATGTTGCATTACCTTATTTATCACAATAGTTGTGAGCTGTCTGGCCATTTCATCTCACTTTAATGAAAGTGACAATACCTGCATTTGTCTCAGTCTTGGAGGTTTCATCTTTCTCTTCATTTTCAGTGGTAGCCAAAAGACAAAAAAATATATCTTTAACAAAGTAGCATTCTTTACAGATACATCTATGAGATATTCTGGAATATTGAAGAAGAACAAGTACTTTCATTGCCCTGGCTTGTATTGTTCTAGGGAGAACTGTTACTGATCCATCAACAAAATAAATCTTTTGATATCAGTTAAGCCAAGAGTGTTCCATGAATAACCACTGCCATCTACTTACCTTTTCTAACTATATTGTGATTTTTCATGTTATTGAGATCACACAAAGCAGCACTGCAATGAAGAGGTTAATGGAGATTTTCTTTTTGTTTCCCTGTACGATCTTGGCATGAAAATTTCATAATAGGCAAATCTGCAATAATCCTATCTCTGGATCATCAGAAGCCAGGGTGAGTAGTTCTAATAGTAGTTCTACCACAGCAGCAATATTTCTATACTATTAAGTATCTTATTTGCTTCAGTGATTTGTGTCAAGGCAGCTCTGTGTTTCTCACTTGAATAAATAACTGGGGAAAAGAGAGGAGACAGAAATTAAGAATAATTGATAATTTTCTCAGTGGAGAGAAGTCACCATTGAAAACTTGAAGGGGTCTATGTGGTTCAACATATTGAATATTCATTAATTAATTCACTCTAGAAATGACAGCGGATAGTGCATTCACAAAGTAGCCAATGATACAAAGTTATTCAAGGTAGTCAAGACAAAGAATGACTGCAAGGAGCTGTGCATCTTCCTTTACAGTAACTGGTTGTCTTGGTAATAAAGTGACAGCTAAAATTCAGTAGATAAATATAAAGTGATATACAGCGCTGTGCTAATACCATAAGCACATTATCACCTGGATGCAAACCTACTGGCCTCTGAATAGACTCATTGTTTTCTGCCTCAAAGCAGCTCATGATAAAAAGTCACAAAATCTGTTATCTAATATGTTTTAATAACAGGAGAATTAACTTTCATAGTTGCAGATAATTTTATTAGGTCAGAAGGACACTACTATGCCTGCTTACTTGGTGTCCTGAATTGTGCAACACATTTCAAAAATTTCAGTGACTCAGTGCTTCCTATTAAGCAATATTATCAATATGTACAGGATGCTAGTGGGATTTTCCATGCTCTCTGTGGCAAATTGTTTATTTCCAGCATGTCTGGCACACTTACTGCAGATGCCTTTCTGATATCACTCCCTTTTAATCAGAGACTCATAGAATGGTTTGGGTTGGAAGGGACCTTAAAGATCATCTAGTTCCAACCCCCCTGCCATGGGCAGGGACACCCTCCACTAGACCATGCTGCCCAAAGCCCCATCCAACCTGGCCTTGAACACTTCCAGGGATGAGGAATCCACAGCTTCTCCGGGCAACCAGTTTCAGTGACTCACCACCCTCACAGTAAAGTATTTCTTCCCAATATCTAATCTAGATCGACCCTCCTTCAGCTTAAACCCATTACCCCTCATCCTATCACTCCATGCCCTTGTAAACAGCCCCTCTCCAGCTTTCCTGTAGGCCCCTTCAGGTACTGGTAGGCTGCTATAAGGTCTCCCTGAAGCCTTGTCTTCTCCAGGCTGAACAACCCCAACTCTCTCAGCCTGTCCTCATAGGAGAGGTGCTCCAGCCCTCTGATCAGCTTCATGGCCCTCCTCTGGACTCGCTCCAACAGCTCCATGTCTCTCTTGTACTGGGGCCCCCAGAGCTGGATGCAGTACTCCAGGTGGGGTCTCACAAGAGAAGAGTAGAGGGGCAGAATCACCTGCCTTGACCTGCTGGTCATGCTTCTTTTGATGCAGCCCAGGATACAGTTGGCTTTCTTGGACAGAAGCTCATGTTGAGCTTCTTGTCCACTAACACCCCCGAGTCCTTCTCCTCAGGGCTGCTCTCAATCCATTCTCTGCCCAGCCTGTATTTATGCTTGGGATTGCCCTGACCCATGTTCAAGACCTTGCAACATGGCCTTGTTCAACTTGTTGAATCCACAAAAATTCAGAGAGGCTTTGTGTTGAAGATATGTAAGGAAAAAAGGAGAGGAGAGGAGAGGAGAGGAGAGGAGAGGAGAGGAGAGGAGAGGAGAGGAGAGGAGAGGAGAGGAGAGGAGAGGAGAGGAGAGGAGAGGAGAGGAGAGGAGAGGAGAGGAGAGGAGAGGAGAGGAGAGGAGAGGAGAGGAGAGGAGAGGAGAGGAGAGGAGAGGGAACTAACTTTCATTCTAAATTCATTTTAGTGTTTTCTAATTAAGGTTCGTTGTACAGAGCAAACATACATTACAGGTCCTGTAATGTAATGTAATATATTAGCAACCAGTATGTGTAAGTTTTATCTATATTCAAAGAAGAAAAACTTGAGAAGTGTGGTAAGCAGTTACTACTATCTCAAGCAAATTAAAACTGAAGCAAAATACACTCAGAGTATATGTGCAGTCTACATAGGTTTTTGTGATAGAGAACAATAAAATGTTTTTCATTGTTAAATGAAACTGGGCTTAACTGACTACACTCTAAAATACCATAATTGGAGGACTGCAAAATACACTTACCGATAAAAGAGAAATCAAACTCAATACAGTACATTTTTAAGAACTAATTGCCAGTAAGTATTTCACTATATGTGTTTGTATTTACTGAGAGTATACAGAGTACTGGAACTGCTTCCAAACAAATTAGATTGTCTCTCTGTTTTACATTAATTCAAGAAAAATTTCTATATACTGTATTCTCACATTTATTATTTTTAGTCTTAATGTAGGCTGTGCACTACTATTTATCAATCAAAATCTAAAAACAAGTAAACAGCTTTCAACGTAAAAAATTCAGCTCATATTTTGAAATTCATGTGTTCTTGCAATATGTATATTTGAACATTATCAAGTGACTATGCTTGTCTAGCACAACTTGACTTTATAAACTTGGTTTATTTACTCTATCTTTTTCTAGGTTCTGACATGAAGGGGATAGCAGAGAAAATTATGTACAAATTCTGTGCACTCCTCACCTTTCTGCTTAACACTCCAATAATGCATAGGTTAGAACAACATTCCTCCAGCATTCTGCAGACAGCATTACTTGAGACAAAGTCAAGATCCATACAGTATAACCACCAATCTTGTCCTCAAAACTGACTTAGCAAAATAAGCTGAAATATTGATTTAAAACAAGTAAACAACCCAATAAAGTTTTTTAAAGAGCTTTTAAATCACTTTCAAAGGGTGTTAGTAACAAAGACTTTCCTGTTCTCACACCCAGAATCTAGTCACTTCCAATTAAAGCATAAATCTATCAGAATCATGTATTTCTGAATTTAGACTCAAGCTACCATTTCATTTTTCCATTGCAAACTTTACTTTCACTGACACATCCCTGAACACACACTGAAATACATGAGGAGCAGAGATCTAAACTCCAGTCATGGTAGTATATTTGGGTTATCTCACCTTTCTTATTCTTTTCTAGCTGCTTGTGCCACACATGTTTTAGCTTTCCCACAACTGCAGAAAGCATGTTGTAGAAGGATTGAGGAACTAGAGAAAGTGGTTAAAACAGAAGAAAACATGGATGGCTAGTGAAAAGTGGCTAGCAAAGAAAAATGGTAACCAAAGCAATGAGATAACTTTATAGCAAACCACTCATGAAGTTTAGGATGGAAGAAAGAAAGGATGACATTCAGTGTATGTGTGTATACACATTGCCTGAGTCAGAAAGCGATGAATTGTGGGAATGCTGAAACTATGAGAATGTAATGCCTGGGAGAAAACTCTTTCCCTAGCTGTATACTTCATTAATTCTCTTCTTTACTCCAATGGCTCTCTTCTCTCAAGCTGTGATGCATCAAGGCAACAGAGTGTCAGTCAGGAGCTAGGAGACAAAGATCGATTGAAGACCAGGCACAAAAACAAACACTGGGGAATAAGCAGAGTTTTCTCATGAACCAAACAAACTAGGACTAGTAACAAAGCAGAACAGCTCTGCTCTGTTTACCAGAAAGATCTTCTAGAGACTCCCCTTTCCAAATCAGCAGTCAGTTTACATTTTATTACTTAGGTGTGCATTACTCTGCTTGGTCTGACAAGTATTTTCATCTGCTGTTTTATTATTCATTGCTTCTACTGTAAGTGTTACCATAAGTTGTTCATGGACTATTAAGAAGGCCAGTACTGGCTAAGAGGTGCACTATTGCCTAGCTTAGCTGGGTTTATGGGGAGGCAACAGTGTGATTTGGAGATGATATGCATATTCAGATCCTAGTGTGTTGCTCCAAATACTCACAGAGAAAAACAGTCACACAGAAATCGCTTTATAGATTTCAGAATCAGAGGAGAAGTCAAGAACTATTAAATGACAGCTGAAATGTGGCTCATTCTCAAGAACTGCGATCTCTGCTGTACAGACTCTGAAGTGTATTCTAAAATAAAGGAATGCTGCCTTCTAATGCAATCTGTGAATAATTTGTGACACACATTGAACCTATTTATATATAAAGATCTTGTGGAGGAGAGAGGAGTGTTTGTACTGAAGTACCTAGACATATATATTGTTGAAAATTTACAATATTTTGCATATATATATATGCAAAAAAATTGGGAGGTGTCTCTAAAATAGTAGACTTACTGTTTAATAACTTTGATTTTGAAAGTTATTAATGTCATTCTATACAGTATTATTATTTTGAATTACAGTACGTATTGTCAGAAATTGGCATTTCAAAAGCACACTAGTACATTTCACTAGTACTAGTACTATCTTTCAGAAAGCTCACTGGCAACACTTTAACATTTTTTTTGAGCAGTAGTAAAACAGCAGCTCTGAGATAAACCCTATTTTCAGACCCTCTCTTTTTCATTTCTCTCATTAGTGTCATTTCTTCATTTTCTTTTGGCTTCAAATGAAGCATTCACTGATGAAATGTATTAATTGTTTTCAAACAGTTAACTGATACATGAAAATGATCCAGGAATCATAACAGGTAAGAATGAAAGCATTTATTTTGTCCTTAACTGTGCCTGAAGGCAGAAATCAACTTGACAGATCTACATGCAATCAGTTCTCAAAAGTTTCCAAAGTGCAAACTCCAAAGCCTTATAGGCAATTTATTTCAGTTTTTTATTATCTTCACCCTTAGCAATTTCCAATACTACGTAGTAGAAAACTTCCTTGCTGCAATCTGAACCCTGTAATTCTTGCCCACTCTTACCTCACTATGATGAACAATTGTCTTCAATTTCACTGCTGCCTTTTATGTATTGGAAAAAAATAGTGTTTTCTGAGAGGCTTTTTCTCTTCAGGTCAGTTTTTCCTTCTAGAAAGAATGCTTATAATTTTGCTCCTATTTCATTCAAACTTCTTTAGTTTTCAATGTATAGTATATTGGTGTAGTATATTTTGTATCAGTGGCCAGTTTGGAGAGAGGTTATATATCTCATAATTTGAAGTTCACCTGATCTCTAATTTTGTGTAATAAAATCTAAAGTACTGTGCATATAATGGCTCTCTTCATGCTCAAAGTAATAAAAGCATTGTAATCAAAGTAATCAAAGTAATAAAAAAGCATTGACTGAATGGCACTGATAAAATTATAAACTAAAAGCCCTTTTTGTTACATCAAAACTGAGGTGTCATAGAGTTCAGTAAGAAATGCCAATTACAGTGGCTTAGATGTCAATACATTGAAGATTTTCAATTTTATCTGCAATTCACAGGCATAGTTCCAGGTCTCATGGTAATTACAAGTGCAAATACTAGCAGTTTGACATCTATATTTTACAGGGCTACCAATAATTATAAGTGTCCTACTTATCTGGTGCCTAAATAATTACAGTCAAAGTTAATTATATCACAGATATGGAAGGCAATCTACATCTCTATGGTGGATAATTATTTCTTGAATGTACAAAATAAGCATAGAATTGTTTTCTAAAGATTCATTCTTTTTTCCTCCACATAGTTTTTAAAAGTTCTAAGTCTCTTAATCAATAACAAACCGAGCAAATAGCAGTGGTCAAAGTTACCTTCAAAGCAAATTATTTACCAACAACTACTATAAAAAGAAACAGCAAAGTAGCCATTAGGAAAAGGTGATAGACAAGTCTCTCAGAAATAAGTGAGGAACACAACAGAAAGCACAAGCTTTTTCCAAACTGAAAGCTGAAACTTCTTTCTCTGTTAAAGTTACAAGTTTTAACAATGCAAATATATGAAATGCTGCTTCATGCTATGATGCAATTTGGGTTTGTTCACCCAAACTACTTATAATTTACACTATGTAACATGCATGTAACATACTGGGACAGCATGAGTCAAGCAGTTTGACATGTCAAGTAGTTAGACATGGCAAATGGGACCAGCATGGGTCAAGTAGTTTGACTAACGGCTACCTATCAACTGAAAAGGCCAAACAGGCATACTAAAATATATATGGACATAAAGAGAGCTCTGCAAAGAGATTCCAATAACTTGTTCAGTACCAGATTTCATTCTCTCAGCCCCACGACTGAGACAAGCTGGTTTATGAAAACTTCATCTAGACCACAGTAATGAGACTTGCCTGGCTAAATTAGTCCTAGGAAAAATATGTCTTCAGAAAAATACATAGCAAGCAAATAAAAGTGATGAATGACATGAATATAAAACATCTACATGTTTAGAAAAAAACATAAAAATATTATGCATAAAGCCTTATTCTGGATCATAAAAGTACTAGTAACTTCATCCTTTTTCCTGAAATTGTTGAACCTACTAATTCTCCAACCGGCAATCCTTGATCTATTCTATCACAAACTTCCAAAATTATGAATGCAATAAATCTTAAACCAGGTTAAAACGTTTTCACAACTAGGATCTTAAGTCCCTTATTCAGAAACAGAAGAGAGAAAACAAGACAGACTGAAAGCATCCCTCCCAAATGTTGTTGCTGGTGCTTGGGCAATCTGCTGGCAGAGGAATGGTTTGGGTTTCTATCTACTCAGTGAGTAAAAAAAGAAATAAAATTAAATACATGTTTGTCAACCCTTCCAACTGCACTGTTCTATATCCTTGAGGAGACTACCAATAACTGGGCTATTGGGTAGATTCTGCAAACTAAATACAACCATTTCTAGATGGTAGGATGCTATGCCCTGTTTCTGCAATTCTGTTGTCCACACTGTAGACCTAATAAACCAACGCTGTTTCCAAATTTCAGCTCCTGGAAATCATGGAACAGAATGACTGGGTGGCAAGGTGGGAAGCACTCTGGGTCCTGAAGGTTACATATGGCCTTCAAGATACACGTAATTCATTTTATGGCTCTAAATCCTGTCTTTTAACTCAGTTCACTATTTGCTGAATTCTGATTGACTTTCAAATATTCCTAGGATGAATAAAATGATGATGAAAAATTGCATTCTTAGGCCATTAACCATTTACTCAAATAAATAAATTTCTAGCTCTAATTATGAGGCTCTCTATTGCCTTGCAGTAGGAATAAAATCTAATTTGCAGTTCCAAAAGTATGGGGTTTTACTTTATAGAAAATTTCAAGTGGAGTCGTGTTCTTAAGATGCATTAAAACACAGAAATAGAAAGGAAAATTAAGTTCTGAATGCCGATAGGTTCGTCTTCTGTTACCGTGGCAACCACAGTGGTACTCAGAATAGACAAGGTACTTTATCCTCCTGTCAGATAACATCTAACATTTTATTTGGTTTGTACTAGCTGGATCATGGAAACTAAACCCTCAAACAAAATTAAGTTCATATGTGCAATAAAGTATATGAAATACAAAATAAATTGACACACATAACAATGATGATTTCTAAAAAGGGAAATATCTGAATGCTAAGGTCTTGATTTAAATTAGTTGGAGAAAAGAGATTACAGGTATTTCACCACTGACTTAACATTTTGGAGTTTCTTCCTGATGTCTTTTTGTTTGTATCCATCTATTTGTTTTAGAAGAGGAATTTTTCAGACTTAGTCCCTAAAATAAGCCATCCCTAATAGATCACTGTTATCTTGGGTGAAAACTTGTAGAAATAGTTGGGTGGGATTCTGCAGCTGAAATGCAAGTGTCCTCTGGCTTCGGATAGATTAAACTCCAAATCTCCTTCCACAATGGTGGAGGGATTCAGATGCAATGTCATCTTACACAATTCTAAACCATACAATCAACTTATCTGAAATACTTACCAGATGATACGCAAACTTCTCAAAAAGCATTTAAAGATTATTGCATTCAGTCAGAACCATAGTTAATGATCTACACATTTATTTTTGTTTTAAGGGATTAAAAAAAAAATTCCATTAGTCCTTGATTGCTAACTAAATAGTAATTTATGAAATTCCTTTTCAAAATTAAAACTCAGCTTTGCCTGAGGAAAGATAATTTAAATTCTGAGCCAGATTGGAATTTGGTCTATTGCAGTTAAGTTTTTCATAAAGAAAGGTCAAATATACACTAATGACTTTAATGGTAAGCAAGCACTATATGATTGCTCAGTGACAAAATATGAAGAGCAAGAATAAAGATTAATGTTTACAGAGAATTACCCACATAGACAGAGTCCATTAAATCAGTATAAACAGAATATACTCCTAATCATTGATAAAATATTTAAGGTCCTTACATTCCTTTAGCTCTCATAAGCATTTAATTTCTAAAATAACAGCAAAAACTAATTAAAATGCTTTGCTTTTATTTTCTTTTTTGTACAGTCCTGAAATCAGAACATAGTGTGTGCACCACTCTAATATGTCTCATTTCTTTCAACTTCTTTAGTCAGCAGCAAATAAAGATCACAAAAACTATATTCTTGCTGCTTTCTCCTCTATTATACCCAACTCAATCCTAAAACACTTTCAACAGTAATTTATACCTGTGCAGCAAAATCATGATGTGCCTCTACTACAGAGAAGTACACAATATTCATTTTAATGCAGGAATTGAATTGATAGTCCATGGCATTGGACATGACAATAGGAAAGGCATAGCAGCACTGGCCACAACGCAGGGGAGTAACACAACATGCGCCAGCCCTTCCAGCCTGCTTCTCTGTAGTACTACGTCCTCACTGCTGCTTCCATCCTCATAGCAGAAGGAAATCAGCCTCAGCAATCCTGTTGCTGCTAGCACCCACACTTTCATTTTAGGATACAGACAAAGACAGAAACAGGGTTTTTTAATGGCTTCTGAGGGCTCGGCATTTGATAATATCTGCTCCTAACGGTATCAGTGGTAAAAGTACCTCTGACTTCAGTAAGAGCAGCACTAGGTCAATCTTGACTTCTTGGGAGAATATCATTCTGATGTACTGGATGTAAGCAGGAGGCAGGCAGAATACCTCTGAATTTTATAAAGAAAAAGGGCTTGAGATTTTCTTATGTACATATGGGATGAGCTTAATATCCTAAACAGGCACCATGTTCATTATTTCCTTTTGCAGATAGAAACAAATAAAATAAATAAAAAAATAAATAAATAAAATGTATTTAAAAAGATCATGCAGGGAATTTTGTCCAAGGTTGGAAACTTGAACATTTGTAGTTTTATGTTGAATCTTCCTAGGATGAAATAAACTTAGCAGTTGTTAAAAAATCAGCCAAAATAATAAACCAATTTATTACCCTATCCAAATCTGTGGACACAATTCTCAAAGCCATTCTGATACCTTAAGCTCAGTTATCCAGTCTCACAGTACACTTGTGAGTTAGTATTCATATCCTAAAATGTGAATCTTACATCAAAAGATTGAGTACTCCAGAGTATCTTAGACACCGAAGATAGTGTTTTGTTTGGCTTTGGACTATTCATCCTCTCATTTAGTTGTCGGCCTTTCTGAGACACTGTCTTTACAGCCAACCTCAATCTACAAAGTCCTACTACCACCAATCATCTAGTAAAGTTGATTGAAATTGCATGCTGACACCACTAGTGAGAAACAGTGAGTGGAGGAACCCCCTGATCAGTAAGAAATATTGATACATTTCATTGAGAATTGGTTTTCTAGACATTGACACTACAGACATGCGAGCACACAACAGAAATTAGGGTTATTAATTGATAATCATGGTTTTGTCTTTCAGTGAGATTTTGTTTAGTTTACTATCTAATGCCATACCTTAGGAAAAATCAGAATGGAAAAAACGGCCACAGATATTAATTAAATATTGTCAAGCCATAAGAGAGAAATTAAGAAAAGCTAACACAGAACAGAGTTAACAATAACTAGACACAAACCAAAAGATCAGATTTTGCTAAATTGAAGAACACTAAAGCAGCAACTTGGATGAAACTGTGGAGCTCAAAAATAAAATAAAAATCAGCCAGATGTAGAACTTAGAGAACAGATGTTGGATAAAAAAGATTAGAATTCCAACAGTTTTAATATGTATTTATACTTACTTTATATCATGCCTTTAATATTGAACATTTTAAAATATGTTAGAATAGCAAAAGGCATTGATATGTGCTTATTATGGTGCTTAAGAAATTCTTTGGATTGTTGGAATTATTTAGTCCTTAACCCTAACATATATCAGTAACCTATATGAAGTATGTGCTTATAGTTTACTCAGGTATGTTCTATAGCACTTCCTAAAGTCACTCATAATTGAGCAGGTAGGAAAGAAACATTACATAAAACATCTAATTTGACAGGTAAAGATTATAACTTATGGGCAAGAAAAGGTTTGTTTTTATAAATTTTTGAAAGGCAGTAGAAGAAGTATCAATATCTGAGCCTTCAAATTCCAGTTGCTATAGCAACTGGTTGTATTTTTAGCTATCATAACAACTTTAACAATTGTAGAGAATATCAGTGCTGGTCTCTCCTCGTTTTTCCAAATAGAAGTCCATATGTTGCTGCAGCACAGGAAATTCTAAGTAGTGTTTTGCACATATAAAATATCTTGCATGTCATTTTGCCAGCGTTGCCTTACAGCAGTGGAAAGGAAAAAAAAGAAAAGAAGAGGCCAGAATAATTTGGCAATTTAATGGGATGAAAGAAAAATTACGACTATGCTTTAAACCTGTATGGAATTCACACCTTTCCGAATCAGTCAGTCATTTTTAAATTTTTTTTTCTCCTTCAGCAGGCATTGGTAGTCTCCTTTTAGGTCACATATGCTTCATTCCCTATTGTTCCTTTCCTATTTTCCAGCTCACAATCATTTTCTAAGTCTAAATTTATTTTACACAAATAAGTCACTCGAAGAAGGCAATCCAAACCACAAAACAGAATTCTCCATTAATTTTCTTTTGGATCAGGTATAAGTAGACAAGCTATTCCTGGTATAGGGAAAACTCTTCATCCTTTTTGGAAAACCTTGTGAAACACAAATTGTCTTTTAGATTGGTTTCTGCTTTGTTCCTATTTTTAGCCCTCCCTATGGACTGCATTATGGCTGAAATCCTGATTCCTAATACCTGCAAAGTAGGGCCAAGACAGTTGCTTATATCACTCTACTGCTTTCATATATAAAATGTGTGTTAAGTTATGGCTTGTTCTTAAGGGTACAGTTTATTTGTTCTTAACCAAATGCACACAGCTCAGGAATCACAGTCATGACAAGGTAAGAGTAGAATTTAACCAGTCTCGCTGTTAGTAATAAAAACTCCAGAACTGCATCATAATCATGTAGAAGGTACAAATTGTATCCTCCATAAATCCTAAGTTAAAACCAAGGCAATCATCATAAGTAGAGTATGATTACACACCACCTGATTCTTAACCACAGCTTAAAAAAAAAAGGTGAGAAGCTGCCTTATCTGTTGCCTTTTCCTTTAAACACAACCAAACGTAATCAAAACAATATTCTCTGAAACACAGCTTGGTTGCCCAAGCTAAATTCCAAGAATACAAATGACAGAGCTGAATGGTACCTAGTACATGCAGTGGGCTGCTGTAAGAACACTTAGAATCGCAGAATGGTTCGGGTTGGAAGGGACCTTAAAGATCATCTAGTTCCAACACCCCTGCCATGGGCAGGGACACCCTCCACTAGACCACGTTGCCCAAAGCCTCATCCAACCTGGTCTTAAACACTTCCAGGGATGGGGCCTCCACAACCCCTCTGGGCAACCTGGTCCAGTGCCTCACCACTCTAACAGGAAAGAATTTCTTTCTAACATCTAATCTAAATCGACCCTCCTTCAGCTTGAACCCATTACCCCTTGTCCTGTCACTACACTCCCTGACAAACAGTCCCTCTCCAGCTTTCCTGTAGCCCTCCTTCAGGTACTGGAAGGCTGCTATGAGGTCTCCCCGGAGCCTTCTCTTCTCCAGGCTGAACAACCCCAACTCTCTCAGCCTGTCCTCATAGGAGAGGTGCTCCAGCCCTCTCATCAGCTTCGTGGCCCTCCTCTGGACTTGCTCCAACAGCTCCATGTCTCTCTTGTACTGGGGCCCCCAGAGCTGGACGCAGTACTCCAGGTGGGGTCTCACAAGAGCAGAGCAGAGGGGCAGGATCACCTCCCTCGACCGGCTGGTCACACCTCTTTTGATGCAGCCCAGGACACGGTTGGCTTTCTGGGCTGCAAGCGCACACTGCCGGCTCATGTTGAGCTTCTCATCAATCAATACCCCCAAGTCCTTCTCCTCGGGGCTGCTTTCAATCCATTCCTCGCCCAGCCTATAGTCGTGCTTGGGATTGCGCCGACCCACATGCAGAACCTTACACTTGGCCTTGTTGAACTTCATGTGGTTCGCATGGGCCCACCTCTCCAGCCTGTCCAGGTCCCTCTGGATGGCATCCCTTCCCTCCAGCGTGTCGACCACACCACACAGGTCGGTGTCGTCGGCAAACTTGCTGAGGGTGCACTCGATCCCACTGTCCATGTCGCCGACAAAGATGTTGAACAGTGCCGGCCCCAGTACCGACCCCTGAGGAACACCACTCGTCACTGTTCTCCACTTGGACATTTAGCCATTGACCATGACTCTTTGAGTGCGGCCATCGAGCCAATTCCTTATCCACCGAGTGGTCCATCCATCGAATCCATGTCTCTCCAATTTAGAGACAAGGATGTCGTGCAGGACAGTGTCAAACGCCTTGCACAAGTCCAGGTAGATGACGTCAGCTGCCCTTCCCTTATCCACCAATGCTGTAACTCCACCATAGAAGGCCACCAAGTTTGTCAGGCACGATTTGCCCTTAGTGAAGCCATGCTGTCTGTTCACCAATCACCTTATCTTCCATGTGCCTGAGCATAGTCTCCAGGAGGGTCTGCTCCATGATCTTGCCAGGCACAGAGGTGAGACTGACCGGCCTGTAGTTCCCTAGGTCTTCCTTTTTACCCTTCTTAAAAATGGGGGTTATGTTCCCCCTCTTCCAGTTGGCGGGAACTTTGCCAGACTGCCAGGACTTCTCAAATATGATGGAGAGTGTCCTGGCCACTTCATCTGCCAGTTCCCTCAAGACCTGCAGATGCATCTCATCAGGTCCCATGGACTTGTGCACCTTCAGGTTCCTTAGATATTCTCAAACCTGATCTTCTCCTACAATGGGCGGTTCTGCATTCTCCCAGTCCCTGCCTTCTGTGACCTGGGCAGTGTGACTCAAGCATTTGCCAGTGAAGACTGAGGCAAAGAAGTCATTGAGCACCTCAGCCTTCTCCATATCCTGGGTTACTTGTTGCAATAGAAATAATAATAACTAATAGGTGTTACATGGATGTGCCATAAATTACTCCCTGTCTAGTTTCAACCAAAATAACTGTCCATTCAATTGCACAGAAGAGTAGGCAGTTTTTCTTTGGGTTTCAGCCAGGAAGCAGGAGTAGGAACTGTCTGCGATTCAGGTGCTGTGTGTGTTATGAAGGAGAGTCAATACTGGTGCATTTGCTTTTTCATATTTTGCCTGTACTGACAGGAAAACTATTAATCAAATCTTTGCATCTATGACTAGCAGAAGTAGCAGTGAAATATGACTGTCAGATGTGTCTTACCTAACTTTATGTTGGCCCATAATCTTTATATAGATGATGACACAGAAAGCAAACTGCATTTTAATATTTGCATATATGTATTATGAGCACAGAACATTACAAGATGAAAGTGTGTTTTAGGAAAATATAGTTTCTTTTTAGTATCTGTTTTATTTTTAAAGATATAAAATGCTATTGAAGTACAAAAGAATATATAATTTATATCCAATTTTATAAACAGCCATCGAGATTTATCTTCTGAAATAATCTGAATAAATAATGGGGTTTTATGTTCTGAATTAAAATGTACAATTAAACACTCCAATGGTGTCTATTAATAAAATTCCAGAATGAACCAAAGGCAACAAGGGGTGACAATACTTTGGATGCCATCCATGTGCCCTCACAATTTCCAAATTATTTAAAAAAAAAAAAAAAAGCCTTCTAAGTAAGCAAAGCCCAGCTCAATTATGCAGCTAATTCATAACCCAGACTGAGAGACAGCATGTAGTCATATTGCCCTAAGAGGCACTGTGAAGAGAGATTTATAGTCTTTAGCATCTCACAGTTTATTTTTACTTTTGTGGGTGAGAAATGCCGTGCACAGGGCAGATGGACTGCAACCCAGCCTGCACCCAGCAACACCTCCCTACAATGTCTGGTCAGCGGCCAAAGATCTACTCTCATCACCCAGACCTAATGACCCATTATGTCTAAACAGCCTTGGTCTTACAGCGGTGCTGAGCATAGCAATCTGATCTGCTGGAGAAACACTGGAGAAACACCACCAAAGTCAGTCACATTGTCCACGTGTTCAAGATCAATCCCATACGCAAGCATCTTGCTGCAGTCAGCCAGCACGCTCAGCGATTTTCAACTTTAAGCAATAGCTGCCCTTTGCCTTTCAAATGTATGGCAAATGTAGGTCTGCAATTACTTTTTGCTACCCTAAATCTTCATTTTCTGACTTTTCACATGGATTAAATTGAACTATTTTAAAAAGGTATATTTTGCACAAGAAAGTACAGCAGGAAGAGGCTCTTGAGAAATACACTCAAAGATCAAGTCAGCCAAACTAATTTGTGGAGCTCAGTGAACAACGTAATACAGTAATTGTTTACTGAACTTAAAATTAATTCGTTTTGGCCATGGATGTACCTCATCTGTTTAATTTCTGAAAACAAAATGCTCATCAAGTTTTACTTCTAGTAAACAATTTCTAGATACTGAAGAACACCTTAGGGATTTTATTGCCTCCTGCACTGAGCACTACTCTGTCTCTTTCACAATAGTCACTGCTTCTTGGATGAATTTTTACATTTGGAAGCCAATCCTTTATCCCAAATGTATCTATATACACGAATAAGGCAGGTTTAGCAGGAAGATACTTGCACATAGCAGTAAACTAGTGTTGGAAGACATCGCATAATCACATATGATTCAATAAGTCAAAAAATAATCTAACCTCAGACTTTACAATAAGATAGCTATTCATAAAAATATACTTGAGTAACATGATTTTAAAATGGATGTGCTCACAAATTAAATCATAAAAGCCTAACTTTAATACTTGTGTGTTCAGAAAATGAGGAACAGTACAAAATTCCATTATCCTGTTTTTTTGAAGGTTTAAGGGTTTTGGTGGTTATTTTTTTAAGATACTACTTTTTGAAGTTGGGTAACTAGAGAGATGGAGTACCATATGATTTAGGTAAGAAGTCAGAACTAACAAGCGTAATGAGGATGGACAATACTCAATATTTCATTTTCACAGCAAGCTGTTTGCAGTCACATTTATGTGAAGAAAGAAAATCACTTTCCAAAATATGCCCTCAATAGATTTTAATAAGTGCATCTGAGAAAGTGGTAATTCACATTTTTACAGAAAAAATATTTCACTAACTCAAATATCAGTATTTCTATTTGTCAAAGGATCTCTCAAATTATGTTTTGGGTTTTTTTTTTAAAAAAAGGGCAACAAATTCCACAGGACAAGGACCTTACTTTCCTTGGCTAGCATGTATCCAAACCACATGATTTAAAAATATAACTAAAATGCCAGTAGCAAAGGAGCCTGCAGTTTTGTGACAAAGGTGAAGTGGACAGACAACAGCTCACATCAATGCTACCTCGAAAAATACATTTTGAAATCCTGAAGAAGTTGGGACCTGCATTCTAGCTTCATTTACCACTTTTTTTTTTGTGCTTTTTTTCTTTTCCTCATGTTTTGCAACTGTATTTATACAAGAAGTTTATAGCTTTAAGCTTGATAAATAGATACCAGCCACAGAGAATCAAACTTGAAATACTACAATGATTCATATATGTTGTTCGTTTGTATGAAGACATGGTAGCCTACCAATGAGTTGTGAGATCTGATGCTCCTGGTCAGAAGTACCACTATTGTTTCCAGATGGTGTTCATCTGCTTACAGTGTCTTTGGGAGAAAGGTAAGCAATCACAGGCAAGCATAAAATGCATCTCTTTGAGGAAACATAAAAACATGGCACACGTCTTTCTATTTTTATGTCTCATCTTTCCAGCTCAGACGTACTTGAAAATCTCTTCAACACAGATTAGAAAAACAGAAATAGCAGGAAGAAGTTTAAAGTCAAGACAACAATCATTTGCATTAAAAAGAAGGAAAAATCTATATATGCAAGACTCTGTGGAATAAGAAAAAACCCAATTTCCATAAATGTCCTCTTTTTGTTTTCTTAAGCTAAGAGAATAAATATATGCAAATAACAGTCCTATCTGTTCCAGAAAAAAAAAAAAAAAAAATTAAAAAAAAAAAATCTGTGATCCATAGCTGATTGCCAAAACTCGTATTTACCAGAGCAGCATGAATCAAAGCAGGTTGTTTTGTCTTGCTTTCACTGAATTTTGGTTAAGATTTTATTTTTCCCTTAGTTGTCATGGAAACATGTGCAGAGCAAGTTAAAGCAGATAAAGCACTGCTGACAAAAAATATGTTGTCCCTATTCAGGCTGTGCTGATTAATGCTTTCTGAGATACTTAGGAAATTGTGGCACTCATATAGCATTTGGTAGTATTTTAAAAGTACATTTTATGATACTAAGGCTTTATACAATCAATTGTCCAGCCACAGTCTACTGAAATGCTTATTACTATTCCCAGAATTCAACAAGCCATTTAAAATTTTAGCATGTTTCAACATTTACAATGACTTGAAATGCACCTTCTAGAAAGGAACCAAAGTATAAGAATAATAAAGACGACACTCAAAGACAGTGAAGTAGAAAAAGACATAGAGAAGGAGGGACAAAAAGAAACTGAGAAAGACCAGGAGAAAGAAAGAAGCACAAGCTCATTGATTCTATTTATAAATTTTAGCATCTTTGTACGTAAAACTTTCTTTCCTCTACAACATTCTCAGAAAAGGTCAAGTAACCTATTCACTTTCCTATTCTGAAAAGACCCCAGACCCCCCTTTCTCACAGCAAGTTCTTTCTCTTTGACCTGTGAAAATTTGAAAGGGGATATATATATGTGTGTGTGTGTGTGTGTATTTTTATCGTTGTCAAGAAAGGTGAAAGTTGGAATACCTGAAGTACTCCTGTTTAAATAGTTGTGGCACAAAAACTGTGTTCATCCTGCTGTGCTAGATCTCTCCTGAGTGCTGCCAGAAGCTGGAGTATCCCACATTCCTCTCCAGTGTTAAATTGCCTCTTTCCCGAAAGCCAAATCATGAAACAAGTTACCCTGTAAGCATATACAGTACTCTTAACAAAGCCCTTGAGCATTTACTGTGTATGTATCTCTCTCTCTCTACCCCAATATAACCCTCTAACCTCCCGTTCAGACCTCCGTAAGGGACATCCCTTACCACTGTCTTGCTGTGTCCACAGGGGTCACTCAGCATACGAGCACAGGGGTCACTCAGCATACGAGCACGCTATGAGAGTGCTACCTGCAGAGCTAAGGAGGACACAAGCTGGAGACTGAGCAGCAGAAGAGATGTAAGCACCAACGTGCTTATGAAAACAGCCACCCAGCCCGTGCCCAGTGCTTTGCCTCCCCTACCCCTGGCAGGCCACCTCTACTACACCAATCTCTACTGAAGAATCCCAGTATGCTTTAACCCACCCCACTTTTGGTAGTTCAAGTTGTCTTTCAGTAGTATCCACTGCTGTGGCCTGTACCACAGGTGCGGCCTGACCAAAGTTAAAGGTGGCACAAGGATGTCAGTACACGGGCAGGATAGCCAGGGACTCTGTTGCTTCCAGATATGAACTATCACAGCTGAATGTGGGGTTACCCTGGATGCCAAGATAATGAGGGGAAAGATTTCTTTAGATTCTCACTTCTAGCATATCAGATGTGACACTCATGAGATGGACATTATAATAGGAGATACTGCCTGAAGAACACTGCCCAAGGAAATCCAATCGGACAGCATGAGCAGATGGAAACAAAGCAACCCTTTTTGCATCCCTTAAGATCACCACAGTTGGTAGGGCCATGCCCTCTTCATTGTAGTCTCCTGTTTAAATCCACAAAACAGGAGTTTGAAGCTGTGCTTGATGCTTGCTATTTTCAATGCTTCATTAGGCAAATGAACTATGTAACTTTCTATACTGCTAATGTGACATTTCCCTGGTCAGCAGCCCCTGATTAGGATATAACATACTATCACACTCTACGCCACAAGAGCACCTGAACACTTGAAATCAGATAAGCAAGCACCCTCAGTTGAAAATATCAGATTCCAGAACTAGATTGTCTGTTCACCAAATTAATCAAACTTAAATATCAACATTCTAACTAAGGGAAGAAGGAAAAAAAAAATAAATATCATGTTCTTTTCAGGTTATTCTAAACATTTGTATTGACTGCAGTATGATTTTTATATGGATAAAACTAGATTCAATGTACTTAACCATTTTAAACTGCCCACTATATCTGTAAAAACCACCCTATGGTTATCTGTATAGTAATCCTCTTTTAGTACTGAATATGCACACGTAAAGATGGATTGCAATTTATTAAAATGATAATCTATTAAATCATAAGTAATGTGATTTAAAACTCACTAAATCTATCAGCTCTGGATCAAACCCATGTTTTCTGTTTATTTTAGAATGACACAGTTTCTGAAATTGAGACATGTAAGCCATGTCTCAAGGATAGTTATTAATTTTCTATTCTATAAAGGAAAAAATCAAAATCCTGCCAGTTAGTGAAGACTGTACATGCAAAGTTCTCTCCAGGTGAGTATTATCATGTAGAGAAAGGAGTGGATAATGATGGAATTGCTAAGAGTCATAATTACAGGATGCTAATAGTTGGCATTTTAATTATTTGTGTTTAATCGAGGACATAGTTTGAGTTGCATAAGTATATCAGTGGCGTAGATACTTTTAATTACATACTCATCACAAATCTTTCCACAATAGATTGTGCTCACAAAAAATACTATCCAAAGCATTTCAAAATGCTAGGATGATACAGTTGGCAACACTTGTAACTTACCACTAGCAAGATGTTGTTACCAGTAATCTAAAGTTTGCCTTATGCTCTTAACACTCTTTCTAAGATTCACATAGGATTTCTGGAGCATTTTGGTTTCTCAGAAGAACATAAGCAATGTAAACGCTGTTTTTAGCTGTTTGTTAACTCAAAAGTGGGGATGGGAATGTGGCCTCACTCTCTTCCCGACCTCAGTTTGAAGTCTGGCAATGAGAGACACTAGATATAAACAGTCCTTAAGGGAACTAAAAACCTACTGCTGCTACTGTGCTATGCCCTGGCTGTCCTCTAAGTACACACGGAGCATGCTAGCAGAACAGACACCTGCATTTCTGTTTTTCAGGCAGAACTATTATGCCAGTAAATAGGCAATATTATGTTCTAGCTCTCAGATTTCTTGGAGGGCTAAAATTATGTTTACATTTTATTATTTTTAATAATGTTTGTCTTATGTTTGCATCATCCAGTAAGTACTTTCAGTGTAATTTTTGCAGTGAATGCCAGGTGTAACTTGGATCCTATAAGCACAAATACATACTTCAGACAATGTTTCTGAAAGTAATAAAGGAAAACTGATTAGGTAAGTCCTTCTGACAAAACTGTCTCAAATATTAAGCCATTCAATTGCAGACTTGTTTATCATGAAAGTCCCTCTTCTGCAAGATCCTCACAAAGCACCCTTCATGCTCAAACTCTTTCCATGATTCCAAAATCTTGGTACCATAATGAGCCAGTCCTTCTTTAGCAAACCATAAGACCTGTAAGAACACTTGTAACAACTTTGAATGCACTATGCTTTTTCTGTTCTTCAGAGCATAAAACCCCCAAATCAAGGAAACATCTGAACTTTAATTTTTGACCAACTTGAACTGACCATAAGAAAGCATTCATTGTAACTCCATCAGGGGAAAAGATCTAACTTTGTGCTAGAATACATACATTACAAGCCCATATACAAATCAGTCAATTCTAGTTTCAATTTAATTGGCAAATGGAAAAAGTATGTCTATATGTAATTTGACATCCTGATATTCTTCTGCAAAGAAAAACCTTTCTCCTAAACATTTAAAGTTCAATATGAAATTTTATTTGTGCATACTAACTAAAAGTAAAGACAAGGCTGCTCTGGCCTGAGAGATGGCCAAGGACATTGCCAGAGTTCCTATTATTTTCTTTTCAAATAATGATTTAAAGAATGTAGCGAATTAGTCACTTCAACTTATTATTAAGTTTCTATTAATGTAGACATTAAAATAAGTGTAACTGAAGAGGAAACAAAAACCACAGTGTTTTAGGAATAGAACTCTTGATATGATTTATGAAAATATTACAAATTAAAAACACTGCAGGTCATTTACTTTGGATTCACTAGCTTTGAAACAAGCTTTGCAAGCTTCACAACACAAGAATTCTCCAAAATAGAGAATACTGGTTTATAAGTACTTCATTCTTAAACTATTAAAAAAATGCAAATGCTATTGAAATTTTGGGGAGGAATCCTGACACTTTACCATCAGCTCTTGGTATAAATCCCAAATGATTTTTTTTTTTTTTTTTTTTTTAAATATGGATATTCCTGTTAAGAATGAAGGAGGAAAAGCAAATACAAAGCATGAAAACTGTTTAAAGACAACTTCTGAAGATGCATAATCTACTTTAATATTAAATACTACACTGAATTTTGAAAAAGACATTTTTCCTATATTCTACACAAGCCAGAGGACAAATTTGCTCTTGGCTTTTATGATCTTTCAAATAGCTTTTCAACCCACTTCGACAGATTTCTGAGCCAGATGGATGTGTATCAAGAAGATATAAACATATGGCAGAAATGGAAACTAATATCCTCCTAGATGTGTATAATGATTCATTTCAAAAATACATATCCCAGAGTTAATAATAGTCTCTTTTGTAAGCTTCATATTTTTAAGAGGTTAAGATTTAGACTAGTGTAATTTACTTCAGTTTTCTCCAGTGAAGTACTGGCACAGCAGTCTAACTGATAACTACCCAGAATGTTTTCAATGCTTAGCTACAGTCTTTTGGGCAGTACAACATAATGAAATCCTCCTGCATCAGCACATGTTCTGTCATCCTCAAGTAATTAAGAGGCTTTATTTCACCCACCCTGTTTCACTGTCAAGCAGTGACGTCAATTAATGACTAGAAATAAAGGGCTTTGATTTGCTTTAATTTACATGTGTGCAAATGATGACGTATTTCATGTGAGTCAATATAAACACTGGCCAGACTAAGTGTAAATGAAACCAGGAGGCAGTGCCCTGATACTGCTCTTGGAATCCTTCAAATACAATATTAGACAGTGAGGTAAAGATCTTTTATCAGGTCTTTCACTCAGTGCTCATAAGACCCTCTTTACTGAGTTTCTCTACTCATTAGTATACATATACAGTTCTATAACATCATACTTCTGAAAAAAAACCTCCAAGAATAAACAGGATAAGAGAGAAATGGGTACTGGTATGTTTTGTAAGACAACATCGCACCCCCAATCTCCTTAAAAATATTGTTCATGGCTTCTTTGTGATGACTCAAAAAGCTGTAAGTGCCAGATATTTAAAAGGCATTTAGTACTGACGGCTACTACTGTAATTAAGGACAAGGTGCTACAAAAACATTTTGCTCAAATGCACTAGCAGATGATAGGCTTGGCTTCTCAAATCTTATGTTACTTAAGGCCAGACAATCCAAATTAGCTCTTTGGGATGCAGCCATGCTGGTTCTTTAATCCTTAATATTTGTCTTTCAACGTCCCCTGACATTGCAATGACTTATAAACAATAGTTTTGAAGCAACGAACTACCTTTATTTCTCGGGAAAATGAACCATTTTAACTTCAGTGGAACCAGAATGCCCAAAATAAAAACTGTATTTTCATTTTGTCATTATATTTTCTCTTGGTTTGTTGCTTACTGGGATCCTACTAGTGAAAGTTTAACTGCCATTGGTTAGTACCAAGCTTATAATCTGAAGATATATGACAAGAATTCAAACCAGCATAACTAACCTGGATACCTCTGGAGTTTGAGAAGTACTTTGGTATCTAAATACACGTTTTCATCTTTAATGGCTTTACTGCTATGGCTATTCATGCCCTAAGCATTGGAGAGCTACAAACGCTGGTGCGTCCACACTTTAATCTCTATTGCTGGATAGAGTATTTGCAGATGGATATGTGATTAGCATATCCAAGCCATCTTTAATCTGAAGACTTCAATATCAGCAGCTATGAAACAGAAGGTAAGCATTTTAGACATTTGCCTGCACAGGCATCCAGGGAGATGAATGAGTTTTTGAAGAATAGGGGAAAATCCATGCTGCTGTAGTTTGACTGAAATTGATAAAGCAATCACACCTTCTAGATATGGCACTGATAAACATCAATATCTACAACAGAAGGTCCCAAATGACCCTTCAGAAAAATGGATATGGTAAACTGGTATTTACCCACCCACTTCCCCACTGGTATACAAAATAGTGTACTTAGCCTGTTGTACTGGTCTGTGTTTGCAGCACTGTCTCTCAGAAGTAATATGAGCTGTGAAGATCTGGAGAGCTAAATCTTTACCCTGCTCACCCATAGCACTACAGAGATCGGTAGGTTTCCTCACACTACTGTACACTTGTAAACAGCAACATTTACATATTATGTTACAGTTTTGCCATAACTACAAACTTGATCTTTTGATGTTTCTTAGCTCCTCCTACTTATTTTTTGAGAAAGGCACATTTCAGGCTGTGACTTTTGCAAGTTTTTCGACATAACTGGCTACTTTGAAAAAGCAATTCAGTCAGGGATGGCATTTTGAGGAACGGAACATAACTGAGCCAAATATGGGTCTAGTGCGTAATGTTACACGGTAGTGTTCCGGCTCTCGGTATTAGTAATGTTTATGGGGAAACCATCTTGAGCTGTTCTAACCATCTAGCTTTAAAAAATATGTTGAAATACGAGTATGTTCTGGTTTGTTCCTTATTTCCTACTAAGTGACTACAAACAGGATTAACATTTTAAAGATTTTATTGCATGTAAGTAAGGGTAAACATCTGAAGTTTCTTTCCATTATTACGATAGAAACAGCAATTTTCTGAGTGTAATTACTTTTCAAAGGTAATTATATGTTACTTAGAATTTTTCTAATTAATTTGATGAGTTTGCAATGCACAATATCATATATGTGCTACAGATGTTCTTTTTAAAGTCTTTTTAAAGAGTTCAGACATTTATACTAATAGTTCATATGACTTGAGGAAACAGGATAGTTTATTCACACAATTACTACTACATTAAGCAGTATTTGCATGCATAGGGAAGAGTTATATAACCCCATGGAAAAGATTTAATGTGTGGAAAGCTCTCTGTAAAGAAGTCT